>NC_085996.1:26779521-27019521 GCF_030014385.1 Trichomycterus rosablanca
GCATGTCTTTGGACTGTGGGAGGAAACCGGCACAATAGGTTTTGAGCTATTTGCCTAAATATATATCAAAAAATTACTGTAGCCTACTTTTGGGTAACACCCAATCTATTGCGATCTATTCACATTTGAGTACCACCCAAGCTGGGAGTGTAAAGACCTTTGCAAGAGGAAATCGGAGTACCTGGGGGAAAACATGCAAACCTCACACAGAAAGGACCCAGACTGCTCCACCTGTGAATCAAACCCAGGACCTTATTGCTCTGAAGCAACAGTGCTACCCACCTATCCACTAAATGATCTGCTTAAATGTATAGCAAAAGTACTGTAGTCTACTTTTAGGTAACACATTGGGTCAGATGTACCCTGTCATGTTTACACACGTGTGTACCACCCCAGCTGATGGTAAAAAAGTTCATGTTTACCTTTGTAAGAAGACGGACTGAGTTTCGGGGAAGTGGCTGCCCGGCGGCGGGCTGAACATCACGTGTCCGTAGTCGTGCGTGTACTCGTTATTGTAGGAGCTGTTCCTGTTCTTGCCGTTCATGGCCCAAAAGAGGCCGAGGATGAGCATGACCGCTCCGAGCACCACACAGCACAGGCTAAAAGCTTGCAGTCTGCTCTGGGTGGACGTGAGGAAGGCGGTAGCGCCACCGGTTACGATCAGAAAGACGCCAATAAACACGGCGCAGTGGTGCAGAGAAGGCATCACTACCACACTGCACCTGCGCTCCGGTTTCCGTGGCGACCGACGACCGTTAAACTCCGCGCAAGAAATCGGCCTCTCAAGTTACAAGCTTCAAAATCCTTTACCACCGAGTAAAATGTAGCTTTTAAAAGAGCTTTCTGTGTTTTTTTCTATTCCAGACCAATATTTGTTACATTTTCAGACCGAAGGAGTTTTTTTTGCGGTGTGTTCCGTTAGTTCCTGAAAAGTATCCTTGAACAGAACCATCAAAGTCAGAACTCTCCCCTCCAGACTCCATGTTTTCCTCCAGAAATGTCCACTCTTTTTAAAAAGAGAACAGAAATAACCCCACGCTCGTAAGAATCGCTTTATTCAGCTCTTGTCGAGTCCTGAAATCTACAGAGAAAAACACGAGTGTACACTCGCCCCACCCCACTGATTAATGCAGCTGAGGCTGGGCTTTACAGTCATCCACATGCCTTCAATTAATGCAGACCCAAGCAACTTCTTAATGCACACCAAAGCAACAAATATCTACTGTTCCATTTTCAATATTTTATTAAAGGATATTCAACCCCAAATCAGAAAAAGTTGAGACAGTATGGAAAAAATGCAGTGTTCCTTACATTCACTTTGACTTGTATTTGATTGAACCCAAGATATTTTATGTGTTGTCTGCTCAACTTCATTTCATTTATTAATATACCTCCATTCCTGCATTTCAGGCCTGCAACACATTCCAGAAAAAGTTGGGACGGGGGCAATTTAGGGCTAATAACGAGGTAAAAAAAAATCTAAATACAGTGGACCCTTGACTTACAATTTAATTGGTTCCAAAGGACTGTTCTTAAGTCAAGATGTTCGTTAGTTAAACCCCTTACCTAACCTTTCTAATTCAAGATTCAAGATTCAAGAGTTTTATTGTCATGTGCACAGAAGAACCAGCAGTTACACTGTACAATGAAATTCCTACTTTGTTCGTCCTCCAAACGTCAATATAAGTATTATACATAAGAACAAAATTAAACTAACAATAAAAGCTTAGTATAAAAACTTTTTTTTTAAATATAAATTTTAACTATAAAAACTTTTATATACAATGAATAAAAAGGCACATAGCAGCAGTCATATTAGGTGCAGAAAGATTTGAAAATATATCAGCATTTTTAGTTATATTTTTAAGTTATTTTTAGGTGCAAATTATGCATAGATGCAGTCGTTGTGATGTACAATTGTGATGTACTGACTGAGTTCTGTCAGATAGAAAATTTAGTGCAAATTATGCATAGCTGCAGTCATTGTGATGTACAATTGTGCATTGTATGATGAGGTTTAATGTTCATGAGGTAGGTTGTGTGTGTAATAGTCCATGTTTGTTCACAAGCCTGACTGCCTGTGGGTAAAAACTGTTGGTCAGTCTTGTTGTTTTGGCCAGTATGCTTCTAAAACGTTTGCCTGATGGCAGAAGAGTGAAGAGGTAGTTTTGGGTGTGTGTGCTGTCCTTAATTGTCAGGAGAGCCCACAACATCATGTCTTAAATGGTCTTTTTTTGTTATAAATACAAGTATATTTTCCCTTAATCTTAAATTATAGAATAGACATTATTGTTATAAAAAATAATAAACAATACACACTAGTACTGTACTGTACATAAAACACACATCACATTTCAGTACAGTATGTGTGCTGTACCATACACCATAATACATTTCCTATAAAATGTATCTACCAGAAACAACAATAACTCTCATATTTCTCTATTATTTCCTTCTTTATTTCAATAGTGTTGTATTTTGTAGGTGTAATTGCATGAAAGAAAGAATACTTTACTGAGCCGAATTCCTTCTTCTCTCTCACTCACTGTCCCCTCTGTCTGATACACAGTGACAGCTACTGGCAGGAGTAATTATACAACACAACAAATAGTGATTTTTCATTTTCTCAGCCCTGCGCTTCCTCTGCACCTTCTTTGGGGACATTTTAATAATGAATTTTACAAAATATAAAGAAAACACCGGAAAAACACCATCCGCTGTCTGAATGTTCACTCACTATATGTATTATATATATATATATATATACATTTCTGTTCGTAATCCGAAATTTGTTCATACGTTAAGTTGAAAAAGATCGTTCGTAACCCGAAATGTTCGTGAACTCAAGGGTCTACTGTAATGATGTGATTTCAAACATGTGATGTCAACAGGTGATTGTAATCATGGTTTGGAACAAAAGCAGCATCCAGGAAAGGCCGAGTCTCTGATGAGCAAAGATGATCAGAGGATCTCCAGTTTGTCAACAAATGCGTGACAAAATTATTGCAATTTTTAAAAACAATGTACCACAAAAAACGATTGATCTGTCCCCAATAGAGAATGTGTGGAGAATTTTGAAACGAAAAATGCTACAAGACCACCCCGTACTGCTGCACATCTTAAGACGTGTTTGCAGGAAGAATGAGACAAAATAAAAGCTGAAACACTAAATCACTAGGTGTCCTTGGTGCCAAAACGTCTTTTAAGTGTGGTGAAAAGGAATAGCAACATTACAAAGTGGTAAATGCTTTACTGTCCCAACTTTTTTGGAATGTGTTGCAGGCCTGAAATACAGGAATGGATGTTTATTAATAAATGAAATGAAGCTGACCAGACAAAATATGAAATATCTCAGGTTCATCCTGTCTGCAAGTCAAAGTAAATTAAGAAACTCTGTGTTTATTTTATTATTTGCATTTTTCATGCTGTCCCAACTTTTTCTGATTTGGGGTTGTAGTCTGAAGCTATACTTTACTATACATAATTATACATACTTTAACATTACTAAAAACTCAGAAGAATGAATCACTTTACCCACATCCACTCATTCCATCACTGAACCAACTATGGCCAGGAATTGGAAAACATGTCAGTTCTCCGATTTTACACCTTGGTAATAGGGAGTCAACATCAAATCCTTTTGATTTTACAGTATGAAACATTTCGAGACAGCACTTTGGTGCAGTGAGTAGCACTGTTACCTCAAAGCAAGAAAGGCCTGGGCTCGATTCCCCAGCCAGGCAGCCAGCGTCTTTTCGGCGTTGAGTTTGTATGTTCTTTTTGTGTGTGCATGGATTTCCTTCAGGTGCTTGGGATTCCTCTGACAAATCCAAAGACATGCAGTCAGGCCAACTGGAGGTACTCAGATTGCTCTAAGCGTGTGTGTGAACTTGTGTGAATGTGTGTGTATACTGGACCTGTCTGGGTAGTTTCCTGTTTTTATTTACATATTTTCTACTGTTCAAACTTTTGGCAGTGGGCAGTGCTATTGCCTAACAACAAGAAAGGCCTGGGTTTGATTTTGTGTGGAGTGTGCATGTTCTCTTTGTCTTTGTGTGCTCAAGTGCTCTGGTTTCCTCCCACAAGTCCAAAGACATGCAGTCATGCCAGTTGGAGATACTGAAATTGCTACTGAAATTGTGAGTGTATGTGTGTGTCTGGCCTGTGATGGATTAGTGACCTGTCCGGGGTGTTTTATGCCGACAATCTGCACAAACAATTGATCTTAAGTACAAGGAAAATTAACCTGGGGTCTCTTTAACAAGGTTAGAAAGAACTGTTGTTTATATCAATCGAAATTTACATCACCATAAAAAGTTCCATGCAAGGAAAAAGCCCCTTCTCTAAAACTGCCATATTAAAACTGGGCCAAAATTAGTTGCTAATTGCTGGCAAACATAGTGGTTGTAGTATTATTCTCTAAGGGTTTTTCTGCAGTTGGAACAAGAGCAGTGCAGAAAATGGATGGAAATATAAAAAAGGAAAATGAAATCAAAAGTTTTCAGTATGAATGAATTGGTTTACCTGGACAATTATATAAAAATGTAAAATGTAAAAACTACTTTAAAATAGATAAAATTGTAAATTACAAGTTATGTGGAATTTTAAACACAGTTTTATATGTCAAACTATTCTATTTTTGTAAATATATGCAGTTCTTGGGGGTCTACAATTATTTATTTTGTTGTTTGGCAAGTTGTACTAGCAAAGTAAATGTAATTATTTGACAGATCAATGTTATGCACCATTTCTTGCTCCACCCATATGGCCTGCTTTGCTTTGCTTGGACCATAGTAAAGAAGCAAAACCAAACTTAATCACAGATTTCAAAATACAGTGCAATGTAAAAGAGCCAAAATGGTTACATTTGATCAATATAATTTTGATTAAATTACAAACCCCATTTGCAGAAAAGTTGGGACACTTAAATTATGCAATAAACTAAAACTAAAATAATTTAACTGATAAAAATACAAAGAAAACAATTTCAGTGATTTCACAGGCAAACCTAATTGTATTGTGTTAATATAAATATAAATAGAATGTTACTTCTGCAACACACTTAAAGAAGTTGGAACAGAAGCCAAATAAGACTAAGGTTATTCAAGTAACTGGAAGGTTCCAAAATTAGCAGTTTAACTGGTAACAAGTGAGTTCATCAAGACTGGGTATAAAAAGAGCATCCACCACAGGCTTGGTCTTTGTAAACAAGGAGGGTCATCGTTCACCACTTGTCAGTCAGTTCAAAGACAATGTTTCTGAGTGCAAGATTGCAACTAATTTAGGTTATTCACCATCAAGTTCAAAATATCTTTACTTTTAGGTAACACAGTGGGTATGAGGTACCCTGCGATGTATTCACATGTGGGTACCACCCCAGCTAAGTTCAAGCACCATCAAGTTCAAAATATCATGAATAGATTCAGGGAGTGAGGGGAAAAAAGAAGACCAGAAACTGCTGCTGAATGTGGGTGACCGTCAAGCCCTCATGCGGCATTGTCTGAGAAACCGTAATGCTACTGTCATAATGGACATAACCACATGACCACGGCCAAGGACGGATTAAGGATAGTCTGGGCCCCTGGGCAAGGGCCCTCTAATGGTATGCCCTGCTCTTCTCTAGGGCCCCCTGGTAGGGGCTCTCATAACCAGGGCCCTCTAAAAATATGCCCCCCTCTTTCCTAGGACCCCTAATAGCCAGAAGTCGAAGTCAGAGCAGTGCCACAACGCCTCATCCATTTTCATAAGGGGCCCAAAAGCATGGCTAGGGCCCAAAAGCATGACTAGGGCCCCCAAAAGCATGGCTAGGGCCCAAAAGCATGGCTAGGGGCCCCAAAAGCATGGCTAGGGCCCCCAAGAGGCCCTGGGGTCAAAGTCCCTAATAGTCAGAGGATCCTTAAAATGGAGGGCCCTCGGAAATAAAAATATATTGTATCATAAATGTTGATAGGCATCGCAAAATGTTTTGGGCCAGGGCCCCCCCGGGGCCCCCTGACCTCAAGGGCCCCTGGGCGCTGGCCCCACTGGCCCGGTCAGTAATCCAGCCATGACCACGGCTCTGGAGTACTTTGGAAAATCATTGTCACCTAACACATTCTGCCACTGCATCAAAAAAGCAACCTGAACTATATTATGCAAAAAGGAAGCCATATATTCATTTCGTGCTGAAGCGCCGGCAAGTTCTCTGGGCCCAAAGTCATCTGAGATGGCCTGAAATATGGTCAGCTGCATCCATGTTTTGGTTACAAAAATGGACGTCAAATATTTGCTGCTTATGGGTAAGGAGATTCATGTGCAGTTCTCTTGGTCACATGGCTTTCCTTGAGATATTCAGATTGAGTTGTTTACAGGTTTAGGGTGTGAACAGTATTATGAGTACTTTTTTTTTTTAAGTAAATTACTTGAATTTATGTTTTATTGCGTGTGTTCGGTTACTGTCCAGCCCTGTTAAAAGTGCCTGTCAGGTTTACATAATAAACATTAACATTACAGTCCTGATTCAGTTTTTTTTGGATTTGAAAACCCTAAAATATTTTGTGGAATCGACTCACAAATTGACTCTTTAATTTCTCAACTCCTAGTGTACAAATCGGAGTCGACACCAAAAACGTTCCGAATCGAACACCCGCACCTTGAACAGTTTCAGCGCTGTATGATAATGAACACGCCGTAGTAGGGCAATGGTGTGACGGTCCGTACTGCGTTCCTATTGGATAAAACGTTCACACGCAACAACTGGAGAAGACAGAACTGACGTGCCACTGGCCAATCAGTGCAATTTATAGGCGTGGCTTTCTTAGTCCAGTTAAGGTTTTTTGGATGGCTTTCTTTTTAACATGTAGTGTACTACATAGTGTGTATAGACTGATATTTAATACGGTATGTGGTGAAACCTATGTAGGAATTAGGATGGTATTTGAGATACAGTCTTACACAGGTTTGTAAAATCGCGGTTGCTCGTTTTGAGGGAATTTTAACAATTAGAGAAGCGAGCAAGGCAAGGTGCTAATTATGTGTTTCTAACATATTTAACTAGGCAGCAGATTTTAAGTGGTATTGCGTAGTTTTAACACAACTTTTGGTTTACTTGAAGCTTAATTTTGTTCTGGGACTAAAGTTCAAATGGATCTCTTGTGGTATCTCAGTGGATTAGTCGTTTTGTTTTTATTATGGATTAGAATAAAAGGTCTAGATTATGTAATAATTCATCAGAGATGGATCTTCGTTTGTCTTTTTCTTCTGCCCTTGTCTGTCGTTTTTGATGCTTATTACTATGTTCGAGCTTGGATCATCTTTAAGATGTGCTCAGCACCAAAGCTGCACGACCAGCGGGTCCGGGACATCCAGAGACAGGTACAAAGTGCTCAACTGTGCAATGTTCACTGATCAGCCATAACATTAAAACCACCTCCTTGTTTCTACACTGTCCATTTTATCAGCTCCACTTACCATATAGGATCACTTTGTAGTTTTACAATTACTGACTGTAGTCCATCTGTTTCTCTGCATGCTTTTTTAACCTGCTTTCACCCTGTTCTTCAATGGCCAGGACCCCTACAGGACCACCACAGAGCAGGACATGGTGGTTGTGTGTTAGTGTGTGTTGTGCTGGTATGAGTGGATCAGACCCAGCAATGCTGCTGGAGTTTTCAAATACCGTGTCCACTCACTGTCCACTCTATTAGACACTCCTACCTAGATGATCCACCTTGTAGATGTAAAGTCAGAGACGATCGCTCATCTATTGCTGCTGTTTGAGTTGGTCATCTTCTAGACCTTCATCAGTGGTCACAGGACGATGCCCACAGGGCACTGTTGGCTGTATATTTTTAATTGGTGGACTATTCTCAGTCCAGCAGTGACAGTGAGGTGTTTAAAGACTCCATCGGCATTGCTGTGTCTGATCCACTCATACCAGCACAACACACACTAACACACCACCGCCATGTCAGTGTCACTGCAGTGCTGAGAATGATCCACCACTCGAATAATAACTACTCAGTAGTATTCCTGAGAGAGTCCTGACCATCGAAGAACAGCATGAAAGGAGGCTAACAAAGCATGCAGAGAAACAGATGGACTACAGTCAGTAAACAAAGTGCTTCTATATGGTAAGTGGAGCTGATAACATGGGCAGTGAGTGTAGAAACAAGGAGGTGGTTTTAATGTTATGGCTGATCAGTATATTCTGTAACGTTAGCGGCACGCTGGGACATCTGGTAGTGTGAGTGCTGCACAGCAACATGTGTTCTTGTAATCTTGTGTCAGTCCTCTGCTGAGTGTCCTTCAGGGATTACTGGTTTGCCATTACATTAATATGCCACTAGGTAAATTGGCTGCTGTGAAATGTATGCTGTTTTGCTGCCCTGCGACTTATGGGACCCTGTCCAGGTTGTATTGCTAATTTGTCCTGGTTTTCAAATTAAAATAGTGTGTGCAGTAACTGGGTAACTGTAAGTGAGGTGTATTAAAGTCACCCAGTATAGGTTATTTCTTCATTTTTTATTTTGGGCTGCATAGTGGCTCAGTGGGTAGTACTGTCCAAAAACATGCAAGTGAGGTAAATTGGAGATACAAAATTATCCATGACATTAAAGTTTGTTTGTTTGTTTATTAGGATTTTAACGTAATGGTTTACACACTTTGGTTACATTCATGACAGGAACACTAGTTACTCATTACACAAGGTTCTTCAGTTCACACAAGGTTCTATCAAACACAGTCATGGACAATTTAGTGTCTCCAATTTACCTCACTTGCATGTCTTTGGACTGTGGGAGGAAACCAGAGCACCTGAAGAAAACCCATGCAGACACAGGGAGAACATGCAAACTCTCCACAGAAAGGATACGGACAGCCCCACCTGGGGATCGAACCAAGGACCTTCTTGCTGTGAGGCGACAGCGCTACTCACTTAGCCACCGTGCCGCCCCATGACATTAAAGACTCAGATGAATCAGTAATTACCTGTCCTGTCATGAATGTAACCGAAGTGTGTAAAACATGACATTAAAATCCTAATAAATTAATAAATATTTTTTTATTTTTCATAGTATTTTTAAGAAAAAGTATAAAAACATGAGCTTGCTGAACTGATCCTGTACCCTTTAGCCTACTAGAGCAATATGTTGTTTAGTTGGGCACTGCAGTTGTAATTTTATTTTGTTTATCTGCACTAAATACTAGAACTTTTGATACTTGTAATCTCTGCATCTTTCACTAGCCACTGTTTCAATAACAGGCTACAGTTTTTTTTAGCTGCACAGGGTACAAGGATATTCAAAAACTGAAATGTTACCACTTTAAACTGACAGTTCCATTTCCACTACTTAACTCTGAACAATTGCATTCTTGTGATTCAGCCACACCCATTGCTAACATGTGTATAATATTAATTATGTTAATTACATTTTATACCTTTAACTTTGTGGCAACAGTTTGGGGACTTTTCAGCATTACTGTGGTCCTGTGTGAAAATTGAGGTGGCATGCACAAAGCTTGTTTGTTTAACCCCACAAAAATTGTTTGAGGTTTTGAGCCAGACCTTTTTCTCCAACGTTAGTTTCTGACCAAAAATGCTTTCGACTGAATGGGCACAATTCCCACAGACACACTTCAAACTCTTGTGGCAAGCCGGAGGGAGAAGTGGAGAGTGTTATGGCTGCAATGGGGAGGCTCCAAATTAATGCCCATTTGAATGGACTGTCCAACAAACTCATGGTCCAGTGTATTTTGTCCACAGTATTGTATTTAACACTACTTGTTTTGTCTAGCAGGGGATCTTCTGATTTCAGTCGACTCACATTATTTAGGAATTCATTTTTAATGCTTCATTATACAGTGGACCCTTGACTTACGAATTTAATTGGTTCCGAAGGGCTGTTCTTAAGTCAAAATGTTCGTTAGTTAAACCTGATTGGTGCCAGACCTCCCAAACCACCCCCTTACCTAACCTTTATAATGTCTTAAATGCTCTTTTTTGTTGTAAATACAAGTATATTTGCCCTTAAATCTTAAATTATAGAATAGACATTCCTGTAATAAACAATAATAAACAACAATACACAGTAGTACTGTACTGTACATAAACACACATCACATTTCAGTACAGTACGTGTGCTGTACCATACACCATAATACATTGTATCTACCAGAAACAACAATAACTCTCATATTTCTCTATTCGGAGTCAACTTGTTTGTAACATCACGCATTTCGCGAATTTCGGTTCGTGGTCCAAAATTTTTTGTTCGTACATTAAGTTGAAAAAGATCGTTCATAACCCAAAATGTTCGTATGGTAAACCGTTCGTTACTCAAGGGTCTACTGTGTATACATAAACAAGACTTATATTTTGCAACTGTAATTTTGCCACATTGCTTTTAGTCTTTCAAGCATAAACTGCTCATTTAATGTCTCAGCATTGTTTAAAGTAAGAACTTTGATTAACCCTGACAAAAACCTTATTTAGTTTTTAAAGCTACTAAGAAGTAAACTTATTTTTTAAACAGTATTTTCACCAGCAGCTTCAGGATTTTCTGGTCGAGATTAGAAGTTCTTTCAATTATGGCAATCCACCCAGGCCCTGACTCAGCCAAGTATCCTTGCACCATCACACTACCACCACCATGTTTAACTTTTGATATGATCTTCTGTGATTACCTGAAAAGCATCTCAGAATGCACCTAATAAGACCACATCACTTTTCACTCCTTTGAACAAGAATATGCTTTATTGTTCTATTTTAACCCCTAACATGTTGCAGAAAATATCATCAGCAGTTCACTTTTAGTAAGCCTGTGCCCACTGTATTGGGATGTGGTCTTCTTGTGGTGTCCTGATAGAATGTTGTGAGTTCTGATATGCTTTTTCTCTCATCACAGTTGTAAAAATTAATTAATTACGTTTTTGTAGCCCTCATTCACTATAACCATTCTGGTAATTCTCTTCCAGTCTCTCATCAACAAGATTTTTCCTTCTTGCAAAACTGCCATTTTTTTTTTATTTTTATTAACACTATTCTGTGTAAATTGTTAATGATATGCTAATTATGACAGAAATTTTAACACAGAGAAGTTTCTACAAAGTCACTCAGATGACATTTTTTCTCCATTCTAATATTGATTGAATGTTAATTAAAGCTCTTGAACAGTGCCTGTATGATTTTATGCATTGCATTAAAGCAACAAGAATTCTTTTTGCATATTAGTTAGCCCTTATGAATAAACACTCGGTCATATCACCATTTCACACCTGTTCTCCAAAACCTCCACTGTCTTCCCATAAAATATCGTATTCAGTTTAAGATCCTTCTCCTCACATACAAAGCTCTCAATAATCTTGCTCTGTCCTATCTCTCTGACCTTGTCCACATCTACAAGCCAGTGCATGCTCTTCGTTCTTCCACAGTTGGTCTGCTTACCATTCCCTCCTCTGACCTCCATAACTTTGGTGATCGAGCATTTTCCAGACTTGCTCCACGCCTCTGGAACTCTCTTCCTTCGCATATTCTGCAATTAAACTCACTGTCCTCATTTAAATCCAATCTTAAAACCCACCTCTTCTGTCTTGCATACAGTCTTCCTCCATCTTAACCTATTGCAGCGAACTTTTATATGTTGTCATTTTGACTTTTGTATCATTGTTTTCCTGTTTGTTCGTTGTTTACTACACGACCCATTCCCCCCCAGAGGCGCCTTTCCAAATATCTTCTCATTCTTTAAAAACAAATGGCAGAATGAATGGGACAGTAAAACAAACTGTACGAAATAGAGCCAAAAGTAGGACAAACCTACACTAGAATGGACAGTCGACTAAATCAAACCATCCTCACAAGATGCCGAATCGGACACACTAAGCTAACACACAAGCATCTCCTCACTAGGGAAGATGCTCCAACCTGCCATCGATGTAAAGAGAGACTAACAATTTAACTCATACTGATAGACTGCAAAACACTAAACTCAGAAAGACTGAGGTTTTTTTAATGAAAATGAGATACGAAATGTGCTTAAATCTACAGCACCAGGGAAAATAATTAATTTTTTAACATATTTAAATCTAAAACATCTTTTATAATTTGTTTTAAATGACACAAAGTGAAGAAGCAACTTGAGTACTGCCGTATAAATGACCCCAGTGTATTGGTACGGCGCTAAAACTAATCAATCAATCGTTGTTAACTTGTTCCCTGTATTACTAATTGTACTCTGTAAGCGTCTTTGGTTTGTTGAAAAGCGCTATATAAATGTAATGTATTAAACATGTTTAATTGCTAAATAAAAAATACAGGTAAAGTTTGAAAAATAAAGCAGAATTATAAATTTGGCAGTTATGTTAGAGTTATAAGAAATAAAGAGATTAGAAATGGAAACTGAAAATGCTATAGTTTGGTCAGTATTTTGCTTATTAAAAATTTATCAATTTAATTTATTACCTCACTGTACAATAAAATAATCAAAAATACGAATGATCTGGTAAAGTTATTTTTTATTTTAATTTTCTTTTAGGTTCGTGAGTGGAAGAAAGACGGAGGAAAGACGTACATGTGCACAGGCCGTCCTGGCTGGCTCACTGTGTCTCTCAGAGTGGGGAAATACAAGAAGACCCACAAGAATATAAAAATCAATATGATGGATGTCCTGGAGGTGGACACAAAGAGACAGGTGGGATCTAACTACAAATCCACTGGGCAATAAAAGTAAACCTCGGATATAATTTCATTAAGCATGTTTCTTATGTAGCCGAAAGCACTCACAAATCTGTACATTTCTCTTGGCACATTTGTGTTCTCTACCTTTGCTTATTATGGAACTTATGTGATTAGTAAACATTTTAAGTGAAACACAAGCTGGTCAGTCTGTGCCATGCAAAGGGCTTGAGAGATGGACAGTGCAACCCTGATTTCATCTTCCCTTTGTGTGTAGGTGGTGCGAGTGGAACCTTTGGTGAATATGGGTCAGGTGACGGCTTTATTGAATTCCATCGGTTGGACACTGCCTGTGTTACCTGAGCTTGATGATCTCACAGTAGGTACGTCCACAAAACAAATTCTAGATAAAACGATTAGCATTTTGGCCTCTTTTTCTTGCCTTACATTTTCCGAAATGGTCAGCAGGCAGTTTTTTATTCTTTTTTCAGTGGTCTCCCCTCCCCACTCTTCTTATTCCTTTTTCCTTTCACCAGATGTCGATTTAATGACACTAAGCACTATCGCAGCTTTAAGTGGTGTGTGTATACGCATTGTTCCTTGCTGATCGATACTGTATCTCTTGTGTGGTGCATCAGAGGCTACTCCTAATTGGGTTATAAATGAATAATGGCTCTGTTTTAGTGCGTCAGGTTAGATTGGGTGCGGAAATGGCCTGTTATACTAAAAGCTATTATGGATGGCTGAAATTGTGCCCACCGACCAGGTAATGGTTTTCTCTGCTGCTGCTGCTGCCACTGCTGCAAATTCATTCAGAGACATACACAACAGCTGTGTTGGAAAGCAGGACAGTTCAAAGTGTTTTCTGTTTAAATCACATAATGTGAATGTCCACTATTTTTTTCTTTCTAATTCAACATAAAAAGTGTGTTAATAAACTGATATGAGTGGGGGGTCCGTCATTAATAGAAACAAAGACAACAAGCTTATCTGTATTAGATTGAGCTGGGCTTCACATTTTTGAGGACTGTACTTTGGGCCTAGCTGTCTTTTTTTGTGTATATTTTTAAGAGCAATTGTATGAATAGCATGTTATATGAATATGTTATGTGTTGGGACTGTATATGAAATTGTTGAACAACCTACTTGTTTCTACACTCACTGTCCATTTTATCAGCTCCACTTACCATATAGAAGCACTTTGTAGTTCTACAATTACTGACTGTAGTCCATCTGTTTCTCTGCATGCTTTTTTAACCTGCTTTCACCCTGTTCTTCAATGGTCAGGACCACCACAGAGCAGGTATTATTTAGGTGGTGGATGATTCTCAGCACTGCAGTGACACTGACATGGTGGTGGTGTGTTAGTGTGTGTTGTGCTGGTATGAGTGGATCAGACACAGCAGTGCTGCTGGAGTTTTTTAACACCGTGTCCACTCACTAGCCACTCTATTAGACACTCTTACCTAGTTGGTCCACCTTGTAGAAGTAAAGTCAGAGACAATCGCTCATCTATTGCTGCTGTTTGAGTTGGTCATCTTCTAGACCTTCATCAGTGGTCACAGGATGCTGCCCATGGGGCGCAGTTGGCTGGATGTTTTTGGTTGGTGGACTATTCTCAGTCCAGCAGTGACAGTGAGGTGTTTAAAAACTTCATCAGCGCTGCTGTGTCTTATCCACTCATACCAGCACAACACACACTAACACACTACACCATGTCAGTGTCACTGCAGTGCTGAGAATGACCCACCACCCAAATAAGTTGAGCTGATAAAATGGACAGTGAGTGTAGGAACATAGAGGTGGTTTTAATGTTATGGCTCATCGGTGTATACATATACCCATGTACAAAACAATGAAATTATTTTTCCACGTATCCCAACTTCTTTGGAAGCTGGGGTCAGAGCACAGGGTCAGCCATTGAAGGTGCCCATTGAGCAAACAGGGTTAAGGGCCTTACTCAACGACCCAACAGTGGCTGCATGGCAGAGCTGGGATTTGATCACTCAACCTTCTGGTTGGCAACCCTTAGCTCTATCCACTAGGCTATGTTTGCAGCACACAAGTTGGAATGGGGTGTTTTTTTAAATTGTAGTTTTTTGCTAAGGAGTTGAAGGTCACAAGAATTCAGCATTGTCTTTTGACCTTGCCCTTTCCACACAGGGATTTGGATGGATTATCTTCATCTTTCAATAATGCTATGGTAAAATCTGTAGATGGCAAAACAGTTGTTTTTCACCATTTCACAAACTTCATGTGTTGTTGGCATCAAATTAGAAATTAGTTTGTATTTAAAGTACATTCAATAAAGTTACATTTCAGTAAAGTATATTTAATACAGCCAAATAAAATAAAACATTAAAAATCTCTCTCATTTTTTTTCTCTCTCTAGTGAATGAGCTTTACTAGCATGACTATTACAGTAGTAAAATCTTAAAATGAAGTAAAATAAAATCAAAATCAAATCGCTCTCATTTTTTTTTTCTCTCTATTGAAAGAGCTTTATTAGCATGACTGTTACAGTAGTTACATTACTGCCAAAGTATTAAAATGAGATGCTTTTTCCTCTCTCATTCTTACCTCCCTCTCTCTGTTTCTTTCAGGGGGTCTGATAATGGGCACAGGGATAGAGTCCTCTTCTCATATTTATGGCTTGTTTCAGAACATCTGTGTGGCCTATGAACTGGTACTGGCAGATGGAAGTCTGGTCCGGTGTACTGAGGTAAATTTAATTGTCTGTGTGTGTCTGTAATATTACTGTTTGTGGTGACCTTTGTGAACAAACATACAATCATGTGAAAAAGTTAGGACACCCCATAAAAACCTTTGTTCTAGTAAATCCACCAAAGAATGGCTTAAAAGAAAGAAATGGAGAGTTCTGGAATGTCCGGGTCTTAATTCTATTGAGATGCTGCGGTGATTTGAAACGGGCTGTGCATGCAAGAAACCCCTCAAACCTCACACAGCTGAAGAAATTCTGCATGGAGGAGTGGGAAAACTTTCTCCCAGTCGATGTCAGAGACTGGTAGATGGTTATAGGAAACGTCTAATTGAGGTTATTTCAGCCAAAGTGGGAAATACCAGCTATTAGGGCATAGGGTGTCCTAACTTTTTCCTCACAATAAATTTCCATTTTTGTTCATTACATTATACAACTTAAGTTTAAAAGTAATTGTTTGTTTAATTTGTTAAGTTACATAAGCTCCATCTCTCAATACTGTTCAAATGAAGCTCAAATTTTTTTCCTCAGTCATTCTTAAGGGTAAGGCTCAGATGTAGAGCTACCAGTATTTTGCTGTGGTAATATACAAAATATAGTAAAATAGATTTTTGTGGTTTTATGTGGTTAGTTCTGTGTTATAAAATAAATGAAAACATCGATTCTAACAGTGATTTATTATTGTTTAATTTTTATGGCTCCAAATTTGGACTGCAGTTGTGTTTCTACTGCTTCCAGTTGCTCTGTAACTGTCATTACTTACATCATACTCAATACTAAAAATTGTCTATATAATTTCATTGTGTTTGTAACTAAAGTAAACATTTTAGAGCTGTTTTTTTTTGTGTGTATGCTCCCTTGTGAGCAGAAAGAGAACCCAGACTTGTTCTATTCAGTCCCATGGTCATGTGGAACCCTGGGCTTTCTGGTGGCTGCTGAGATCCGGATCATTCCAGCACGCAAGTGGGTAAAACTGCGTTACGAAGCTGTGCAGGGCTTGGATGCAATTTGTAAGAAGTTTGCAGAGGAGTCAGCCAACAAAAATAACCAGTTTGTGGAGGGGCTGCAGTATTCCATTGATGAAGCTGTGATTATGACCGGCATTATGACCGATCATGCAGAGCCTGATAAGGTAAGGTCGCTTTTCGGCTTGGACTTTAGTTTTGCTTTATCTGGTTTGCCTAAATGATTTGAGTAAGAATACAGTTTTTTGTCATTTGATTTTCATGTTTTACCACTGCTTTATCCTGGTCAGAGCCGCGGTGGGTCAAGTTTCTCCGGAATCACTAAACACGATTCAATAAAACATCCTGAACAGGATGCCAAATCATTGTGATGCCCTGCCCACCCATCAGACATAGCCAATTACGTCTGTATGTAAACGCCCAACTGGCCGTAGTGGGCTAGCGTAATTAACCCCTGTGCCACCCGAGTTCACCTTATGTTTTTATATGTATTGTATGTTTTATCTTTTTTCCTATTTACCCATTATTTTAACTTATTAGTTAAATTTTTTTTAACTATTCTCCTCTGCTGCTGCTGACCTCCACTCCTGACCGAGGAGGGCCGTGACTAATACATACCCCCTTTCTGACTCGTGTGCAGTAGCATACCACCTCCTTTCACCTGCATGAGGCTGGTTCATATGGAGATCTGTCACGCACTGATCTCCATTATTCCCTGTCTCGGTGCAGGTGCCATTGATCAACCAGCAGAGATTGTAATTGCAGCAGTCAAGAAGGAATCCCTTCAGCATTCCCACCCTTGGACAAGACACTCATTGTCTGTATAGGCCCCAGCCTGCTGGTAGCAGAGCTGAGATTCTAACTCAAAATAAATAAGAAATACAAGTCTAGCATTAATATGTATTTATACTTGTTGTCATACTTATTTTATACTCTTTAATTTGGAATACAGACTACACCTTTTTTGTGTGTTCTCCTGGTGTCTCCTGGGTTTTCATAAAACATTAGATTGGCTCAATTCAAATGAATTATTCAAGTGAATTATTCAAGAAATGTAGTGTTTTATAAGATAAATTCAAATTTTACTAATGTTTTACATGTCTGGTAGATCAATTGCATCGGCTACTACTTCAAGCCCTGGTTCTTTAAACATGTTGAGCAATACCTGAAGAAGGGTGGTGTGGGTGTTGAGTACATCCCACTCAGACACTACTACCATAGACACACACGGAGCATCTTCTGGGAGCTACAGGTAACTCATCTAGGAACCATTAAAATAGTCTGTGCAGGCATAAAAACATCTCAGAGTGGATGTATACAGTTGTATCCAAAAGTCTGGGTGCATGTGACCAATTTGTGGCCAACATGTTTTGATGAAGTGAAAATACTAGAAAAATACTAGAAGTATTAATACATAATCAATTACTTACTGCTTGGAATGTGTGGTTGAAGCATGATTGCTAGCCGTCATATTTCAATACTCCAAGAATACTGCTACAATTGAATGTTACTGGATGTGTAAGTGGTGCACGTAACAATAAGTGTGTCAATTGCATTGTATGATGTCCAAAACCCAGTTCTAGCTGGTTTAAACCAGTTCCTATATTCTAGCCAAGAAATCTCTGTTAACGATGGAATCTTCCACTGTCCTACAAGGACACCGACGAGGATATGTAAGGGTGTTTATTCTTTTCCATAAAGAGGAAAAAAAAGAGAGAGTCCATAAAGAGATGAGTCAGACAACAAACAGCATCAACAACATTTGTAAGAATCAATTATACAAAATGTCCTAACTTTTCTGGAAATAAGGGAATGCACATACATCTTTACATATAATAACTCAAACTCCAAGTTAAACGTAGCTTTATTGGCATGACGATGAGCTCCGTCTCTACTGTACTGAGAGTGCAATGCTGGCACAGCCACTCCTACTGCACTGTAGTGTCTGTTTAGGGCCAAATAACACTGCATTTTACAACCTAAATTGATGTTATAGTACCACACTGCATTTTACAACCTAAATTGATGTTATAGTACCACACTGCATTTTACAACCTAAATTGATGTTATAGTACCACACTGCATTTTACAACCTAAATTGATGTTATAGTACCACACTGCATTTTACAACCTGAATTAATGTTATAGTACCACACTGATGTTATAGTACCACACTGCATTTTACAACCTGAATTAATGTTATAGTACCACACTGCATTTTACAACCTAAATTGATGTTATAGTATCACTGCATTTTACAACCTAAATTGATGTTATAGTACCACACTGCATTTTACAACCTAAATTGATGTTATAGTACCACACTGCATTTTACAACCTGAATTGATGTTATAGTACCACACTGCATTTTACAACCTGAATTGATGTTATAGTACCACACTGCATTTTACAACCTGAATTGATGTTATAGTACCACACTGCATTTTACAACCTGAATTGATGTTATAGTACCACACTGCATTTTACAACCTAAATTGATGTTATAGTACCACACTGCATTTTACAACCTGAATTAATGTTATAGTACCACACTGCATTTTACAACCTGAATTGATGTTATAGTACCACACTGCATTTTACAACCTGAATTGATGTTATAGTACCACACTGCATTTTACAACCTAAATTGATGTTATAGTACCACACTGCATTTTACAACCTGAATTGATGTTATAGTACCACACTGCATTTTACAACCTAAATTGATGTTATAGTACCACACTGCATTTTACAACCTGAATTGATGTTATAGTACCACACTGCATTTTACAACCTGAATTGATGTTATAGTACCACACTGCATTTTACAACCTAAATTGATGTTATAGTATCACACTGCATTTTACAACCTAAATTGATGTTATAGTACCACACTGCATTTTACAACCTGAATTGATGTTATAGTACCACACTGCATTTTACAACCTAAATTGATGTTATAGTACCACACTGCATTTTACAACCTGAATTGATGTTATAGTACCACACTGCATTTTACAACCTGAATTGATGTTATAGTACCACACTGCATTTTACAACCTGAATTGATGTTATAGTACCACACTGCGTTTTACAACCTAAATTGATGTTATAGTACCACACTGCATTTTACAACCTAAATTGATGTTATAGTACCACACTGTTTTACAACCTAAATTAATGTTATAGAATAGAATAGAATAGAATCTTTATTGTCACTATACACAAGTACAATTAAATTTCGAGTGGCATCTCTCCAATAGAGTAGCAGCAGTAGAAGAAAGAAAGACAGTAGTAGTATTAATACAAGTAATTAAAATTATTTACACAGAAAAAAAAATTATTTACACTCTAAAAGATAAAAAATAAAAAATAAAATCTTTGCTCTCTTGTAACGTGAATTTACATTTTTGCTTTAAATATTAAATATTAACTGTGTGTGTGCAGATGCTGCATAGTTCGTGTGTGACCCGTAGTCCTGTGTTTGTGTGTGCTCAGTCTTTTCCAGTTCTGTGGTGTGTGATGGAGGCCACAGCTCTAGGAAAAAAGCTATTCCTTAGTCTATTTGTGCGTGCTTTTATTGTCCTGAATCGTTTGCCTGATGGTAGTAGCTGGAACAGTGTGTGTCCGGAGTGTGTGGTGTCTTTGATGATGCTGCTAGCCTTCTTCCTGAGTCGGCCAGCATACAACACGTCCAGGTGTGAAAGTTCTGTGCCAATAATTCGTTGAGCTGTTTTCACTATGCGATGCAGATCCTTACGCTCGGCGGCAGTGCAGCTTGAATACCACACTGTGAAATTGCTGGTCAGAATACTTTCTATTGTGCTCTTATAGAAGTTTACTAGTAGTTTTTGTGGTAGCTTGGCCTTTTTCAGCTTCCTGAGAAAGAAGAGTCTTTGTTGAGCTTTCTTAATCAGGTGTGAGGTGTTAACGGTCCATGTCAGCTGGTCAGACATGTAGACTCCGAGGAATTTCAGGCTTTCCACCATCTCCACCTTGTCTCCATTGATGTGCAGGGGGAGGTGGTCTATCTCCTTTGTCCTTCGAAAGTCAATGACGATCTCCTTTGTCTTTGAGGTGTTAAGAGCCAGGTTGTTTAATCTACACCAATCAGACAAGTGAGCTACCTCCTGCCTGTAGGCCATCTCCTGATTGTTGGAGATCAGTCCGACTAATGTTGTGTCATCTGCAAATTTAATTATTCTGTTGGAATTGTGAATGGGGGTACAGTCCTGTGTAAAAACCTGCATAGTACCACACTGCATTTTACAACCTGAATTGATGTTATAGTACCACACTGCATTTTACAACCTACATTGATGTTATGGTACCACACAGGTCACATTTTCAAGCAACATAATCAAACAGTAGGGTTTGCTGTCACAGTTGAAAGTAATCAGCACACACTTTTCTAAAAGCATTAGTTGTTATTTACATGTAAAACCTACATTATGAGGATAAAATAAGATAATAGCATCATCAATAAGCTGCTATTTGTCTGTTTGCCAGTGTTTCTGAATACTGCTTTATTCAGCACTTTTAGGCACACTAAGTGTCCTATTCTAAAATGTTACGAAATTTGTCGAGACAACCGCAGTACTGATTTTTCTGATAAGGAACATCCCTACTTTGTGATATTGTACTGTAATGTTGCTTTTATCAGCTGTTAATAAATTGACACTGCTGTCGAGCAGATATTGTATGTCTTTTATGGTGCTTTAATGGTTCATGACGATGCTCTTAAACATGGTTCTGTGGTCGCGTTCTTCCATTGACCTTCCATTAGCCTTGATCCTGCAAGCTCACTCATCCTCTAATGCATTAGTATAAGACTTGTTTCTCGTTACTCTTCATCATATAATCCTAATCATCTCATTTTCTGTCACTAGCTCAGTCTTTTTTTTTTTTTTTTTTTTTACAAACATACACAAAGTCTTTTTGCATCCACTAATGTCTTCCTCAATTCCATTAACTGAAGGATGATGTGGGTATGCTGATGGTCCAAAATTACAAGGATTTTTTCCTACTTGAGAAATTGATACTGCTTGTGTTGTGTAGGGGGAAGATGCTGTCTGTCTGTCATGATTTATCATAGCTTTACAATGATGACACAAACAAACTGATACACACTCAGACATTTCCTGTTAGGAACGTTTCTAATCATTGTAAATGGCATGATTTAAAAAGTGGGCACCTCTACATTATTGATCGCCTCTCTGATAGGTTTTTCAAGTGTATGACATTTTAATGTCTCCCTACAGCTTTATCGCCTTTTCTCACACAGGCACTTAAAATTCATCCCAACTCCTGTCTTACATGATTTTTTTTCCTTGTCCCTACATTCAGGATATCATTCCATTTGGGAATAACCCCTTGTTTAGGTACGTGTTTGGCTGGATGGTTCCTCCAAAGATCTCTTTGCTGAAGCTGACTCAGGGTGAGACCATTCGCAAACTCTACGAACAGCATCATGTGGTTCAGGACATGCTTGTGCCCATGAAGCAACTGCAAATGGCCATCTCACGCTTCCACCAAGACATCCAAGTAAGATTCAGCAAAGGAAGTAGATAAAAGTTCAACCATGACATGCTGATATTTTGTAATTCAGTAGTTTTAAATTATACAGGTTATATTATTATTATACTAGGGATCTTCGAAAAGTTTCCGCACTTTTATATTTTCGTTGGAAACGGTGAGGGTGGGAGAAGTCGTAATTGGTCATGTCCAAGTGACTGAGAAAGCTTATAGTCTGAATTGAGCGCCATCTTGGATGCTCAAAGAAGCTTTAAGGGGAACAAGGTTTTCACGTGACGATGATGTGAAAGCAGTGGTGCATCAGTGGCTACGCCCTCAACCAAAAAATTTTTTGCTGATGGCATTAAAATGTTGGTATGACGCTGGGAAAAATGCGTCACAATATTGACATTCTGTTTGAATGTGTTTAGGTGTATCCATTGTGGCTGTGCCCATTCATACTGCCCAGTCAGCCGGGTATGGTGCACCCGAAGGGGAATGAGGATGAACTGTATGTGGACATCGGTGCATATGGAGAACCTCGAGTGAAACATTTTGAGGCTCGTTCCTCTACACGTCAGCTCGAGAAGTTTGTGAGAAGTGTTCATGGGTAAGTGCATTATAAAAACGCTAAAATCCTGGTGTTATAGAAATAAAAAGTAAATATTTGTTTGTAAGGGACTTGT
This sequence comes from Trichomycterus rosablanca, assembly GCF_030014385.1. Classification (NCBI taxonomy): domain Eukaryota; kingdom Metazoa; phylum Chordata; class Actinopteri; order Siluriformes; family Trichomycteridae; genus Trichomycterus; species Trichomycterus rosablanca. Next base: position 26,802,055 of record NC_085996.1, read on the forward strand.
AATGGGTAGTCTTGTGCTTTTAATTATTTCTGTTTTTACTGTGACTAAATGTTTGCCACATATACTTATTTCTTAAAAAAACCCAATTTAGATATTTTAGACCGTTTATCATTTTATCATGAGTTTATCATTATTTAATTTTGTTTCCCGTCATTGTTACCACTGCTTAATCATGGTCAGGATTGTGGTGGTGCTGATTTTCCTGGAAACACTGGCCACAAGGCAGGAATACTCCCTGGTCAGGGAGCCAGTCCATCGCAGGGCTTCGATCTAAAGCCATCTAAATTTACTGGCACACCTGTTTTTTTTGTTTTGTTTGTTTGTTTTTATTATTATTATTATTATTTTGTTTGTCTGACATCAAATCCTTTCTTAGTATAAGGTGATGTTTGGGTTTTTATCCCAACCCTGGCAAAGAGACCACTGTTCTAATGTAAGCTCATAAACATAGAACTCTAAATTGTAAAAGTATTTTTCAAACTTACAGAAATCACCCAAATCTCAAGACTGCTATGTGAATGTTTGACTTTTTTTGTATATGTTCTACTCTTCTGGCTCTGATAGATTATACTTTCTCATTCTGCTTTACTCTCTAGCTTCCAAATGCTTTATGCTGATGTATACATGGAGCGGCAGGAATTCTGGGAAATGTTTGATGGTACGTTGTATCATAAGCTCAGGAAGGAGCTGGACTGTGAGCGAGCATTTTCTGAAGTCTACGACAAAATCAGCAAAGCTGCACGACACTAAAGTAAAAAAAATATATATAAAAAAAGTACCTCATAAATGCTATGAATTTCTAAATATGAGCCTGTCGTAGCCAGTATTACCAGCTATCCATCAAATTGGAATTTTATACTGTTTTTAACAAGCTAATTGTAACTCTAATTTCTGCCAAAGTGTTTTGCAAAAAGCCCCAAGTGACTAAGCAAAGTGAATATAGAAAAAATTAGGTTGTATGTAGGGTCACAACAGTTTATATAGTTATATATATATTTATATATTAATCTTTAATAAACATAATTCTGCCTCTAATTAAACTGAAACCTAAAACATGCAAAGTGGAAATAAACCCAAAAGAGGGCGCCAATTTGCAGGGCATCACACAGTTTCATCTTGGGGCAAATTGGAGCAGTCAGTTCAACAGTTCTACTGGCATAGTTTGGAAGGTAAAAGGAAACTGGAGTACAGTTAATAAAAACTAACACGTGCTTTTATTAAAACACATAAACCCAGCCATCACCTCATTTTCGAAATGCTGCTCACTTGAACATGTCACTTACTTAAAACTCTTTTACACATATGTCTGTATATTTCTACCACCCAGAGAGCAATGCTACTTATGCTTTCTTTAATACCTGGTCTCTGTTAACTATGGTATAGTACATTAATTCATAAAACGATGTTTATGATTCCATAACTTTTGGAATTCCATTTGTAACTGTTGTTCTAACAATTCACTTTTGTTTCAGTTTAAATTGTTGTGATTTTTAAAAAAAATATTCCCCAAGTTGATAAGATGACCAATGTAATTTGGCCCCTTTATTTTAAATTTATACCACAGTAAGTAATGTCCATTTAGAAGCTCTTGTACACTTAGAAATTCAAAATTTAAATGACTACATTTTCAAGGTAGTTTTTTCATACACTTCATAAAATTTGCAGTATTTGTGACGCATATAAAAAAAAATATTTTTTCATGAAGTTATAATACAATTACTTCCATTAAAAGTTTAGCTGTTTTAACCAAATTAACCACGTAGACATTATTTTATTAAATGTACTATTAAAAACAAAGATATATATACATATATAAATTCTAAAATTACATTTCTTATTATTATAAGTATTGGGGTATTTGAAATGACCTTATATATCTTAAAGCAGTTTTAATGTGGTTTCTAAATATGTTTTCAGGCTTTTACCTGATGAATTTTGTAATTGTTAGTAATCACTGTATATCACACTGCTATGTAAAGCATTTAATGTACCGTCTGTCAAACAGGTTTTGTTTGCCACAAGTGCCTTACATAAACCACCTTCATTTTCTTCATGAAGAAACAAATCTTGATTCTGATCTGGAATAAAGTGCATTGCCGGCTTTTTGAGGATTAGTATTAGTGATCTGTATACAACACAGGATATTGACTTTTTGATTGTTTTTAAATTGTGCTCCTGTTAATCCACTTGTGCTGCTCTTTGTTCCAAATACCGTAACATTCTAGTCTAGAATCTGACTGTTTTCAGGTTTCTTTATGTCCAGCATTTTCCTTCTTAATACAGCCTAAATGTTATTCTTTGTCAATATCCATTGATGACACGATGGTCACTGTTTATAAGTTCTATCTGTGTCCATGTGGGTTTCCTTAAAGCATTATGGTTTCCTCCCACCTTATGAGTAACTAAGTGTGTGGCATCCAGTGTGTTTTGGTGATGTTGCACCCACCCCAACCCTGAATCAAGTGGAGCAGTTTCACAGTGAAATCCATGTATACTATTATTAACTAGGCCCCGGTTTTCAAACTTGGGCAGACCGATGATCAGAAATGAAAAAGCGAAACACTTCTTTTTCTATACATTTTCGATGTTCTTATAAAAAGTGCATTATACAAATGACACATACTGATGTATCATGCAGAGAAATTTTATGTATGTTTAAACGATGGCTTCCCACAAGTAAATCCAGCTATTATAGGCAGTATTAATTGTGAATGTACTGGAGTCTGCAAACTGGTAATGTTCATCTATGCTGAAGAACAGATTCTCACATCGTTAAATGGACCCTCAGGTTGCAGGAGGAAAGATCTCTTCTCCAGAGGTACATTGATGGGTTTGAGTCTCTCCCTAGCAGAAAATAAAAGGAATTTACTTTTTAATATATCATGTTTAACTTTTATAACAAAACACAATTATCAACAAGGCAACATTACAGAGTAATGTGATAAAATACATATATTTTCAATGTATAAAAGTGATGCTTTTCAGTTTTCAAACTGCTTTTTTTTTTTATTTCTCCTAATCAATTCCCCTACTGTAATTTATTTGTTGCTTGTAGCAAAGAAAGCTGAGAAGAATATGATGTTCCCCCTCAGACATCTTTGCATTTTCTAGAGTTTCACACAGAGCTGTAGTGCGTACAAAGAGACACGCTACACCTCCCTCAAATTATCCATCACTAGTGCAGGCTCCTGGAACTTACAACAAAGCCAAGAACTATAGAGGCTCCACTGACCTCCCTTCTTCAGGTACAGCCAATTGTTAGGCTAGGTCAATAGCACCAACTGGGATTTAAACTAGAGCTTAAGATCTCAGGTAACTACACTATTTATGAAAGTAATGCATTATTTGTTAAATGTATAGATATGGGGTGTCAGTTTCTGAAGGGCCGTAGTATTACTAAAATTGTGTTTTCTCCAACAAAGCAGTCATGAGATGTTCTTGCTATTAAATTAAAACTCTGAATCAGGTTTGTTTGATGATGTAAGATGCTCTCTGCAGTACTGGCCCTTTAGAATATATAGAGTATATTTAGAATTATATAGAGTAGCTTACTGGAGGGACTTGTCTCTTGCAGGGCATTGTGGGTAGCGCTCGGTGCCAGATATGAACGATGACCTGTGACCATTACTGGATGTATTCAGACTAGAACTTGACAAGTTGTAGCGACCAGGTCCAACCGGGTTCTGTGAGAAACACAAAGAAGTTATATTTAATATTAAATTTTTCCTTAGCATACAACATTTACAACAACACATTATGGTTTTCAAAGTTTGTACAAAGAACCTTGTTTGGATAAAGGAAGCTACAAAAAACTAAAAGTTGGTCAAGAAAATGTCCTTACATCAAAGCTTTATACTACTTTAAGGGTGTGACAACCTGATCACCTGGGAGATATTACCCAAGTTAAGGCAATGTCTTACTATGGCTATACACCAATGAGCATCTGAAAAGGCTTCATGTGCGCTGCTCTACAGTACCACTGGCAAGGTACTAATATTACTATTAAGCTCTTTGGAATGCAGACTAGGCTAAATTTTTACTCTTGCATTCAAATAATTGTTTACATATTTGAATGCAATTAGTTACAATTGTTGAGATTATAATAGACTAATCTGCTATTATAACATGACGAGTCTTTCCTTGTTGCATATTCAGTATTGCATATTTATTGATCATAATTTTATTACAGTAGAATGTTAATATAATTTCTTGGGTAGTAAATTAAAAACTAACTACAATGTATGACTCATTTTAAACCAGAAATGCTATTTAATGTATTATTTTAAATGTGATGTAGACCTCACATGATTTTTATTCAGCAGCGCCTCTGTTCTCTTGCTCATCCTGGGGGCAGAGGAGAGGAATGGAGCTACTGCACCACTGAACTCATGCACTGGTTTCTTAGGACTAACTTCATATGAGCCCGGGCTGGGAAACGTCTGTCAGACAGAGAACAAAATATGAGATCAACAAGATTTAAGGTACAAAGTTGTAGGAAGTAAGAGTGCGGGTAACAAAAATTAATAATTATATGGTTAATTCATCCAGGATACTTGTGTATACTGTCTAAATTAGTCAATATTGTGTAATTGCTGATGATCAAACTATTCCATAATGATGACCCCATGGTCGTGTACTGAAGTGACAGGTTATTTAGTACCCCAATATGTGGTCAGGGATGCAGCCAAAATCTTGAAATGTTCTTGTATATATCAGGCAGTTTTGTTGCTTAAGGTAAGAAAGAACACCAAATATCTTACAATAAAATGTATTTTAAAAGGAATTGCTACTATTAATGGTATAAATATCCAAAAACTTTTGCTCTTGTGAGCCTGTGAATAATGTAAAATACTTTAGCATTTTAGCAGTTAGCTAGCTGGCCTGATGTTTCCAAAATGCCAGCCTTACATTTTCATGAAATCAGAAATTTGTATTTTTTATTTAACATTTAGAATGGTGACAAATTGATAAAACACGAAATGTCCTAATAAGGTGATGAGATTAAACTATTCTTAGTAGAAAACGTAGAAAGCACCATTTAACATGTAAGTCCCACATCTGCCATAGATTTTAATTTAGGTTGATATCAGGTGACTGGAAAGGTCTTAGAATATGATCACTTTCATAGTTGTATCACCCATTTGTCTAACTCCTTTTAATGTCACTCTAACATATCAGTGACCCCTCATGCCCTGTAGATCAGTGGTTCTTAATAAGGGAGCCGACCTCAAGCCTAGAGAGGGGGTCTGGTTGCATTTAATTGATAACAGTAAAAAGAATCATACATGATGGGATGGAAAAATCAATAGGCTATTGGCATACAAGAGATTTCTTATAATGTCATACAGGTCTATTTTAAACTACCTATAGTATACGCTGGGTCTTTGAGAATGGACACATATTTGATTTGCTCACCACAAAAGTGCAAAGGATAATATCATAACCCGTGTCAAGGGAGTCCCAGAAAAACATTTTTTTCAGAACACAAAGGGGTCTAAGAGAAAAAAAGGTTAAGAACTGCTGCTGAAAGAGACTCCTGACAGGATAGAGATGTTCTCTCATAATAATCAGCAATCAAAAAGTACTTATGTGCAGTGTATTTCTTTAAATTATTAACATGTTGCAATTTGTAGTGTATGATATGTCAATTAGTGTGGCTAAACAGATGTTGATGAATGTGTTGTGTATGTACCGCAGGCCGTGGGCACTGAGCCAAAGTGGATATGTAGATTCTCTCAGTAGGAATGGCAGGGTATTGTTCAAGATTGCTAAACACCCCTTGTTTCCTCTTCTCTTGCCTCTGCAGCTCTTCATCAAACTTTGGTAACTCTTCAGTGTACTCCCCCGGGTTTAGATTTACCATTTTCTAAAAAGCAGACACAGAATGCTATTGTTATTGTCATTATTTGTCATAGGTTAACATTAACATGATTAAAAAATGATTACAAGTATTTTAATAAACTGAGTACTAAAACAATGCATAAGACAACCATATAGCATGAGCAATAAAAATGATTTTATTTTATTAGACTCACGGGAGCAGCAAAGTAGCCATAAGCAATGGGTTTGTTTCTGGAGCTGGTGAAAAGGTCATACGGTCCTCTCTTGCTAACTCTGCGATTCAGGAGCACATCAGTGAAGCTCTTTAGATTGTAGGTACCTGGGCCCAAACCACTGTCCTGCTGCTGTACAAGGAACAGAGTTTATAAATCACTGTATTCTAAATACAGTTCTGTAGCACATACAATGCATGACTAAAAATATGGGATCATCACTGATAAGTAGGTACAGATGTATGATCTCTTACAACAGGTCTGTAAAATCAAGCATTAGATCCTAAAAACACTAACAATAAACATCAACCAAAGTAACTTCGATATGTTAAAGGATGCCTCTTCTTTTTAACAAGTCACATTTCTAAAGATTATTTGTAAATTATATTATTGTGAAGTGGAAATGTCCACAGAATGCAAGCCTAACATCAAATATGAGCTTGTTGAAAGTGAACTGGTCTTACCAACTAACATCGAGCCTAAACTTACCTATGTTTTAATGTGTGGCTAAACTAAAGCAAATAAATAAAGTCTACTAGTGGAAAGCTAAACAAGACACCAACAAATGAGACACCAATTTAATTTGAATGGCATCAAATTTAATTTAATAATTTGTTCAGAAGTTTAGAAAGTTTTGTCCATATTTCCAGTATATTTAGAATATCAGCCTGATAGAGTCATGTTTATTTACCACAGTGTTATCTGGAAAACTCTGCATGCTGCTGCAACAGGTCCCCAAAGACCTCCTCTTGCACTCCTGTGGAGCTGAGGGAATTCCGTAAGTGCCTGGACCCGGGATTATGTTCTAAAACACACACCAAGCAATGCATACTTGTACCATGACACATAAAATCAATGCTGGCACATTAAGTAAAATGTTTTTTTGTTAATTACCCTTACCTTGATTTTTTTTAGAATAATAACACTAATCAAATACTATAATTTACGAACTATGGCTTGAAATTATTGGTCTCTATAAATACATATTAGTAGTTAGGGCGATACACTGGAAACAGAGCTGGGATGAACCTGCCTGGAGGAAAAGACATGTATTTTGCAGCCTTTTCATTCATCTATGCACAAACTTTAGCACTTGATGCTGCTTGACTTTGACTTGAATGAGATTTTCTAAAATGATTGGCCAAAAATTTAGTTTCTGGCAACACACAGAAGACAGGTTTGGTGTAAAAGGAGAAATGGCTATAAAAAAAAAAAAAAAAAAAGCTCAACCCCACTGTTAAGTATGGTTGATGTTTTGTTATGTTCTGCTAAAACAGCACAGGGAACATTGTGAGCATAAATGAATCAATTAAATTACCAGTTTGTCAATAAGCTCAGCTGGGTCACTGTTTGATTGTCCAGCAGGTCACTGAAAATATATTTCAAACCTAGAAAAATGGTTTGAAGACCACAATCATACTTTTGCCAATATAATTTGCCAGTCTACTGAACCAGCTAAAAATTGTGGGGTGAACTAAAGAGGAAAGCATGCGAAAGCCTAAAGGATCTAAAGGAATCTTGTATTTAAAAGTGCTTAGGTATTTTCCAGTTTCATCAAGCATTTCAGCAGAGTTTTGTTTAAAATATATGTATTTATATTTTTAATGTTCTCTGAATTTACTTTAACGAAAGGTTGGACTTATTTCAAATTGTCAATTTGAGATTGAGCTAATTAACCACATCTTTACACATAATTATATTCAATAATTCTGAGGGTGCCGGTACATCCTTATCAATGCATTTAACATCACAAAAATACATATTCAGTTATAGTTAATCCAGTGAGTCTTTTAAACTTTCTTTTATATAGTAAATGCCAGAAGAGTGACATGACGAAACCAGACAACAGTTTTCTATGCTGTTGGTACTTCAAGAGTCAGTTTGGAAATCGACACTGGTGCATCTGAGCACAAACAGTTTTTACATGCTAGGCACTTAATGACAGTGCCATTTTGTAGATCAATAAGCTTTTTAGTACGACCCATTGCTTTATGCACTTGTTAGGTTTGGGTGTGTTTTAGATAGGCTAGATGGATGTTTACATAAATGACCCATAAGACCCCCCCACCCCACAAACACACTATTGTCTGATCACTTTTATTCAGATGGCAATACTTTTTTCATCTAGTGACAGAATTGTGTACCTGACAGTCTTTGAAGCGTTCTTCTCTGGTTTCACAGATTCCTCTCATGCTGCCTGGTTTCTTTAGCATCTCTTCAATGAAACTGGCAATTCTATACGTGCCTGGACCAACCTTCGTTTTCTGGAATATACAGTACAAAGAATTTACTGATTAAATTGCATTTAGTGGTGTAGATCTTTCTATCTATCTGTCTATCTTTCTTTCTTTCTATCTATCTGTCTGTCTGCCTGTCTGTCTGTCTGTCTGTCTGTCTGTCTATCAAATTACTGATTAAATTGCATTTAGTGGCGTAGCGCTATCTGTCTGTCTGTCTGACTGTCTGTCTGTCTGTCTGTCTGTCTGTATCAAATTACTGATTGAATTGCATTTATTGGTGTAGATCTATCTATTTGATCTGTCTATCAAATAACTGATTAATTTGTATTTAGTGGTGTCTGTCTATCTATCTATCTATCTGTCTGTCTGTCCGTCCGTCTGTCCTTCCATCCATCCATCCATCCATCCATCTACACACTGAGTCAAAAAATGACCAAGCAATAAAATAAATGTGTTTGTATTGGATTCTTTACGGAATTTAAATGAACTGCATATGTGGTAAATTATTCCAGTGTCCCTAACACAAAACTACTAATCTCTCCTGCATGATTTTCACTTACCAAAAATTGTTTGTTCTCCCATACATCCATGTAAGGCAGATGTGGCATCTTATCCAGACAGACAGTGTCTTGTACCCTCCTCCAGCCAGGGTCCTGCATCCCCTCCTGCACTGCTTGAGTGCCAAAGTCCCCACTGACTGGATTATATGTTTCAGGTGCACTGCTCCTTACCTGAGAAACAGGCCTCACACACTCAGAATGTAACACACTAAGAGCACTAACCAACACAATCTGCACATAATAGATATAAGTAAAAGCTGTTATTTAATGTGGAGTGAAATAGCATGCAGCTGCTTTACCATCCACAAGTGACTAATGAATCAGTTTCATGTTTGGACTGACAGTGCTACACAGCCAGATAGTGGTGACACAGTTAATGTGGCTATTAGTAAGTTTAAGTGTAATTAACTTAGTGTAAACTCTTTACCAGGCTAGTATTTCTCCTGCAGTTGCAGACATAGGTGTAAGTTTCAATCCTCTTTTTTGCATTAAGGTCTGCCGACACACAAAACCTGGAATGTAGAAAAGTTTGAAAGTGGATAAATTAAATAATGATGATTATTATTATTATTGAGGACAAAAACAAATAACAGGTTTTACCTGGGGGATTGTGTTCCAAACGGTGCGCCTTTAAACTTTTTTGCTGACATTTTTAGTCTTGCACACTTGCAGATTCTACCTGAAGCCTCTGTGTACTTGAGAAGCTTGTGACTATGACAACTTGAAATAAAGAATTAATGCCTTGCCTCCTAGCAACCATGGAATCAGGACCTCCTGCTATGCTTCTAGTCATTCTAACAGTAGTGACTGAGGAACCTTAAGCTCCAGCTGAACTACATGTGACAGGAATATACACTGATCAGCCATAACATTAAAACCACCTCCTTATTTTCACACTCACTGTCCATTTTATCAGCTCCACTTACCATATAGAAACACTTTGTAGTTCTACAATTACTGACTGTAGTCCATCTGTTTCTCTACATACTTTTTAGCCTGCGTTCACCCTGTTCTTCAATGGTCAGGACCCACACAGAGCAGGTATTATTTAGGTGAAGGATCATTCTCAGCACTGCAGTGACAATGACATGGTGGTGGTGTGTTAGTGTGTGTTGTGCTGGTATGAGTGAATCAGACACAGCAGCGCTGCTGGAGTTTTTAAATACCATGTCCACTCACTGTCCACTCTATTAGACACTCCTACCTAGTTGATCCACCTTGTAGATATAAAGTCAGAGACGATCGCTCATCTATTGCTGCTGTTTGAGTTGGTCATCTTCTAGACCTTCATCAGTGGTCACAGGACACTGCCCATGGGGTGAGGTTGGCTGGATATTTTTGTTTGGTGGACTATTCTCAGTCCAGCAGTGACAGTGAGGTGTTTAAAAACTCCATCAGTGCTGCTGTGTCTGATTCACACCACACACACTAACACACCACCACCATGTCAGTGTCACTGCAGTGCTGAGAATGACCCACCACACAAAGGGGGCTAACAAAGCATGTAAAGAAACAGATGGACTACAGTCAGTAATTGTAGAACTACAAAGTGCTTCTATATGGTAAGTGGAGCTGATAAAATGGACAGTGGGTGTAGAAACAAGGAGGTGGTTTTAATGTTATGGCTGATCAGTGTATATATAATTTAAAAAAAACTTAAAAATTGTGGACTTTTATTTGCCTCAGAGTATATTTCAATGCAGAAGACGTGTCTCTGTGGTTTATTTTTATATTTTAGGCTCAGAACAACAACTAAGAAGTATAATAAATGTACTGCAAAGAGTGCCATGTAATTAAAAAAGGTTAATCATAGACTTAAAGGTTAATGAAAGTTAAAAGGCCTGATAACATTCTGACAACTGTCACAAAAAGAATTGCTAGATGTATTAATGTTTATTAATGATATTATAGACATTGTGCTTACAAGATTAATGCAATGCATATACATAGTAAAGAAGAACTATTTATTAAAGTTAAAGTAAGTAAATTAAATTACTGCCTTTAAACTTTGTAACGACTGTACGAGGATGAGATGACATAAGTAAAATACTTTAATAGATGGACTATCTATGGACTTTTGATGAAGTTATACTGTAAATTGATTTTTTTGCAACATAGCAACTTGTAGTATGATGTTCAAAAGTGACTTATATTTAATAATCAAGTGCAGTTAACATTAATAAAGGTTTTTCTTTTGTTAAAGTGTTTATACATATTTGCTCCCCTGTATATAAAGAAATATTACTAAAATATAACAAGAGGTTACATTAAACAATGAATGATTAGCACATTGTTCGAAAAAAAAAACCAAGAAGAAATAAATAAATGCTGCTCAGGTGGCGCAGCGGTAAAAAGACACGCTGCAACCAGAGCTGGATTCTGAGTACATCGTATCGAATCCAGCTCTGCCTTACCGGTTCGAGGCTAAGTGGCTGTATGAGCAACGATTGGCCGGTTGCTCAGTTGGGGGGCGAGACAAAGAACCGGATGTGGGTCTCTCTCTGTCAGAATGCGATTACGACCTCTGCCGGCTGATTAGAGGCGCCTGCACAGAGATGAGGAAGAGTGCCCTTAGGGTGTGTCTCTCCGCATGCAACGCTAGGTGTGTGGGTGGCAAAAATGCATCCGGCTGCTGCCCATGTTTCGGAGGGGATATGGGTTAGCTTCGATCTCCTCGGTCAGGGCAGGGTTCGGCATAGACAGAGAGGAAGCACGATGCAAATTGAACAATTGGATGCGCTAAAAGGGGAGAAAAAGGGGAAAAATTTAAAATAAATAAATGAAAAAAATACAAATATTAACATGATTTTTTAAAATTAATTTTATTAATTAAATAACTAATGTTTTTATGTGCAGTTTTAGAACATGTTTGTAAACCTCATGGCACGTGTAACAGAACAGAACACCCTACTTAGTACTTAGCATATCATACATTTTATGAATTTTAATCAACACTGACCTTATGGCTGGACTCATTTTCATTTCTTTTTATAATATTTTCCTTTAATGCGTACTATCCTACATTCATACGTTTTGAGGCTGAAAGTGTCAATTCCAGTTCAACACACCCACTGAACTCAACTCAACTCACACTAACACGACCGTGATCCTCCCACAATGTTGCTGTGATTGTGTGTGTGTGTGTATACGAACCGGTTTACTGGAGTTGTTTCTCCATATATTACCAGGTAGGTTCCACTGTTAACACAAATATCCTTACGTGTTTTCTATACACATGAAATTATAACAACTTTTACAAACAACCCGTGCACAAAGTTGTTGTTATTCGAAACACTGGAATATATTGTTAATTTACCTTGCTCTCCAAATTCCGTTGAAAGTTGCTAGCTAGGAAAGCTAACTGGCTAAGCAGGTTCTGTATTTTAAGTCAAAGTTTTCCTTTAAGTTTAACACGGCGAATGAAATTTTCTTAAACACCTTAAATTTACATATAGCTACCTTTTAAACAACACACACTAAAGAGTTTAACAAGAGTCTTAATAAGAGTAAAGCTTTCTGTTTTGGAATTTAAAATAAATAACATGCAGCTGTATAGTAAACGTGGCTATGTCTGAGGTAACGTTACAGTGCAGTGTAAATTTAGAGGTAAGTACAAGGTTGAAATGGGGTTTCCTTTACGTGATAAATGCGTAAAAAAGTGAAAATTGTTTCAGTCAGTAATTGTATACCCACTAAGTTAGTATGGTGTAAATTGAAGAATAATGAATGAATATACATACCAGACAGCATTGTGAACGCACACAAAATGCGTAATATCAGCTAATAGCAGCTTTGTTGAACTTCAGTGACCCCTAAAACTTTAACACCATTCATTCATTTAATTTAATTTAAAATTAAATAGTATAAAAGGTTTGTCTTTTTTTGAGAGCAGATCATACTTATTCCATATTGTTCACCTGACAGTCATGGTGTTTATTGATTTTGCAGTGGCTGTTAATCAAATGTATTCTAAAGTCAAGTACAGTAGACCCTTACGAATTGAATTTAATTGGTTCCGAAGCGCTGTTCTTAAGTCAAAATGTTCCTAAGTGAAACCTATTTTTCCCATAAGAAATAATGTAAATAGAATTAATCTGTGCCAGACCTCCCAAACCACCCCCTTACCTAACCTTTCTAATGTCTTAAATGCTCTTTTCTGTTATAAATACAAGTATATTTTCCCTTAAATCTTAAATTATAGAATAGACATTCCTGTAATAAACAATAATAAACAACAATACACAGTAGTACTGTACATAAAACACACATCACATTTCAGTACAGTACGTAGGGCTGTCACGGTGAAAGAATTTCCCCTTGCGGTATTCAGCGTGGCTCAACACCGCGGTTTTCGGTAATATCGCCAATTATTATTATTATTTTTTTTTTATTACTTAATTTATCTGGATTTTAGAGCTATATAAACAAGCTTTGTTGTTAGGCTACGATTCAGTATATTATTGCCTTAGTAATGACACAGATGAGACAGCTTTAAGACAAATCAAATGCGTGTTTATTGTTAAATACAGAACAAAGCTAAGATGCGTGTCTTTTCTCTATTAAAAAAGGTTTAAATTTAGCTTCTAGCCTAGGCTAGATATACACTGTGAAACGAAAAAAAAAGTGTTTAGGCTAAATATTTTAAATGCAACATGTTCACCTGATGTGGTTTGAGAGAGGATCTGAGTGGGGTAGCGATGTTCCCGGCAGCACTAAAAACTCTCTCTGATGGTGTGCTCGCTGCACTAATACACGTGTACTGTACCTGCATGCGACTTTAGAGAGCAGAGGAAATCTAGCCCGGTTGTCGTGCCGCTATTAACCATCTATTTAGTAGGTATAATTAACATAACAATATATACTACATTTCAAGTTATTTATTTGTTTCAATACATTTTTATTCAACGAAAAAATACATTTAAATCATTCCAGCAAGCCAGCAACAGAATATTTGCAGGCTGCACTGCCATATTAACCGTCATTAAGTGTTTTAGTTCGCCAAGGCTTTTTTAAGGTTTGAATATAGTCTTAATTACAAGTATTTTATTGAGTGTGAACTCAATTTGATCATTAATAAACTTGCCTATAATTAATGTTGCCATTGTTTCCATTTTAAAACACAAACTCTGACACTCAGCAGCAACGGATGCGAACAGGTGGCGGGAAAATGACACTCTTAGCTCATTTTCATTATGAATTTATTTAACATTTATTACGCCCGAATGTAAGCGTAAAACAAGATGGACTTTGCAACAAAGAAAAAGAAAAAACGTTGCGGTTGCTTGGCATGCCCTGCGGTTGGCTGATCTATACCGCGGTATTTCAAAATTGCGGTTAGCGCGACAGCCCTAACAGTACGTGTGCTTTACTATACACCATAATAAATTTCCTTCTTTTTTTATAAAATGTATCTACCAGAAACAACAATAACTCTCATATTTCTCTATTATTTCCTACTTTATTTCAATAGTATTGTATTTTGCAGGTGTAATAGACCACTGAAGTCATGTCGTCATATTGTAGTCCATGCCATGTTGTTATGCCCATATTTGGTAACCCGGGTCTAAGAGAAATTTTGAATGGGAAAAATGAATGGAGATTTCGAAAATTGCCTCTCTCGCATCCTGTAGCCATAAAAAATGTTCCAGAGCTGTTACGTTTTGTTTTATGGAGATTCTTCTGTCTATTATCACTGGATCCTCTTACAAAGTCGTTGAAGAGTCAAAATATGAACATTGCCACATGTAAGCTAATGCTACTGCGCACTGAATTGACGTCACTAGACTGGAAGCCTCTTAATTTTTTCTTTTTTCTTTTTCTTTTATAAGCCTCTTAAATAACCGCACGAAGCAGCACGATTCACCAGTGTAACAGTGGGGTGATATTCACAGGTTTTAGTTCATATTTTTAGTAGCTACAGTGGGGCCAAAAAGTATTTAGTCAGCCACTGATTGTGCAGGTTCTCCTACTTAGAAAGATGAGAGAGGTCTGTAATTTTCATCATAGGTACACTTCAACTATGAGAGACAAAATGAGAAAAAAAAAATCCAGGAAATCACATTGTAGGATTTTTAAAGAATTTAAAGTAGTTACTTTACAGTAGTTATTAGTGACAACAGATAAAAAAAGGCAGAACATGAACTGAACAGCAAGGAGAATCTTACCTGATTAATCACTATGCATAAACTCATTAAAAGTAGATAAAAGCCAAAATAGTCTTATACAAAACACTTTTTTCAGACCTTTAGGAACCATTAGTTGCTTCATTTATTTATTTATTATACATATATTATTTTGAAAGGGGGTGGCACGGTGGCTTAGTGGGTCGCTCTGTCGTCTCACAGCAAGAAGGTCCTGGGTTCGATCCCCAGGTGGGGCGGTCCGGGTCCTTTCTGTGTGGAGTTTGCATGTTCTCCCCGTGTCTGCGTGGGTTTTCTCCGGGTGCTCCGGTTTCCTCCCACAGTCCAAAGACATGCAAGTGAGGTAAATTGGAGACACTAAATTGTCCCTGACTGTGTTTGATGTAACCTTGTGTGAACTGATGAATCTTGTGTAATTAGTGGCTACCGTTCCTGTCATGAATGTAACCAAAAGTGTAAAACATGATGTTAAAATCCTAATAAACAAACAAACAAACTTTTGAAAGGATTTTCTAAGCTTATTTGCATATTTATTAGGAAGCTCTACAGCTTATATTTTGAAGAGAGATTCCTATGTGTAGTGAGGTATTATATTTGGGATGTATTCCAATACCCCCTGATATGGGACAAGTAGATGAATATTTAGTTGGCAGTGCTTTTAGCAGCTAGTAAAAAGGCACTGACCAGGAAATGGTTACAATCAGAAGGACCAACTTTAAATTACTGTATAGAACTAACTAAAGAAATGTATTTAATGGAGAAGATAACTTTTTCAGTAAATAGTAGAATGGATGTATTCAATAAGCATTGGAGTAAATGGATAAAGTATTTAGCAGAAATGAGACCAGATGTGATAACAAGAATGTGTATAGAAGTTGGCAACTGAGAGGTTTATTATTTTGATCACAATGGAATTCAAATGTATGACTGTTTATATTAGATTGTATTTATTTATTTATTTATTTATTTTTGTTATGATATTGTTTAGAGTGCAATGTATTTTTTGAATGTACATAGTTAAATGTTCTTAAGAAAAAGTTAAAGGCACTGTCAGAGAAGATTGAAAAAGATTAGATGAGTTTTTAACTTGTAATGGCTTTATAAAAAGAAAAGAAAAAAAGACTCTCATCACTCTAAACTGGTGCTGTCAAATACCTGATTTAGAAAATGCAATATTTAACAGCACATGCACTGTGATGCTGCATGTGAGTTTTGTTGTTAATAAACCGGATTAGAAAAGGTTCACTGTCCTCTGCCAGAGCAGGTTAGTGTTGTGGTATTTATGCATTGATATACAGGGGTTGGACAATGAAACTGAAACACCTGGTTTTAGACCACAATAATTTATTAGTATGGTGTAGGGCCTCCTTTTGCGGCCAATACAGCGTCAATTCGTCTTGGAAATGACATATACAAGTCCTGCACAGTGGTCAGAGGGATTTTAAGCCATTCTTCTTGCAGGATAGTGGCCAGGTCACTACGTGATGCTGGTGGAGGAAAACGTTTCCTGACTCGCTTCTCCAAAACACCCCAAAGTGGCTCAATAATATTTAGATCTGGTGACTGTGCAGGCCATGGGAGATGTTCAACTTCACTTTCATGTTCATCAAACCAATCTTTCACCAGTCTTGCTGTGTGTATTGGTGCATTGTCATCCTGATACACGGCACCGCCTTCAGGATACAATGTTTGAACCATTGGATGCACATGGTCCTCCAGAATGGTTCGGTAGTCCTTGGCAGTGACGCGCCCATCTAGCACAAGTATTGGGCCAAGGGAATGCCATGATATGGCAGCCCAAACCATCACTGATCCACCCCCATGCTTCACTCTGGGCATGCAACAGTCTGGGTGGTACGCTTCTTTGGGGCTTCTCCACACCGTAACTCTCCCGGATGTGGGGAAAACAGTAAAGGTGGACTCATCAGAGAACAATACATGTTTCACATTGTCCACAGCCCAAGATTTGCGCTCCTTGCACCATTGAAACCGACGTTTGGCATTGGCACGAGTGACCAAAGGTTTGGCTATAGCAGCCCGGCCGTGTATATTGACCCTGTGGAGCTCCCGACGGACAGTTCTGGTGGAAACAGGAGAGTTGAGGTGCACATTTAATTCTGCCGTGATTTGGGCAGCCGTGGTTTTATGTTTTTTGGATACAATCCGGGTTAGCACCCGAACATCCCTTTCAGACAGCTTCCTCTTGCGTCCACAGTTAATCCTGTTGGATGTGGTTTGTCCTCCTTGGTGGTATGCTGACATTACCCTGGATACCGTGGCTCTTGATACATCACAAAGACTTGCTGTCTTGGTCACAGATGCGCCAGCAAGACGTGCACCAACAATTTGTCCTCTTTTGAACTCTGGTATGTCACCCATAATGTTGTGTGCATTGCAATATTTTGAGCAAAACTGTGCTCTTACCCTGCTAATTGAACCTTCACACTCTGCTCTTACTGGTGCAATGTGCAATTAATGAAGATTGGCCACCAGACTGGTCCAGTTTAGCCATGAAACCTCCCACACTAAAATGACAGGTGTTTCAGTTTCATTGTCCAACCCCTGTAAGTAGATGGTGCTAAAGATAAACAGGATGTCATGATTGGCCCATTTCTATTCTGATGTCAGGAATTCTTTATTGTTAAAGAAATGTAACATCTTATATGTTTGCTACTGTCTCACCTTATAATGTTGCAGAGAGGAGAGCAGGGGTGGAATGTACAGCACTTTACAGATTGGATGCCCTGAACATGTCCACAGATCAAGAACTTCCTGTCACTGCTAAACTCCTCCACCTCATCTTCCTCTCCACGTTCTGGGGCATGCAGATATGGGTCACCTTTATTTCTGGTGAGAGTCTATTTAACAGATTATTTAACATTGGTGTGAATTTAAAGTATCTGACAGCAGGTTAACACTATCTGACACTAACACTAATTACTAATTATTTTCTTTTTTTCCAGTCATACTCTTTTGTATAGGATAAAGATTACACAGAATATGTTATGGTCCCTGCCAGCATTCTGTTAGACACCTGCATTGAGTTCAGAATGCTGCTGCCACAGTCCTGACACTTACAGCAAAGTGGGATCATATTACACTAGCACTTTAATCTCTCCATTTGCTACCTCTGTCTTTTAAAATTGATTTAAAAAATCTTCTATAGGTTTTTAAACAGCAGTTTCTTGGTCTTACTTTTTCTTTTTCTATTTTAGTGAACTAGTTACTAGACATGTTCCATCCAGGGATTTTAGATTATCGAGCAGCAATACGTTAGTGGTTCCCAAATACAGTTAAAGACTGAGGAATCTGCATTAAGCCATCATGGCCAGCCATCAGAAGCTAAGAGCCTCTCAATCATTACACATGTTTAAAAAAACAGCTAGACATATTTTTAAATGAGCATTTTAATATGATGTTATCTTTTATTATTTTATTTGCATTAAACAATTTTATTTGAATGTAATCTAGGGTCTCACAAAATATTTTGGGATGGGGTTAAACCTCCCGTCATAACTTAAATACAAGTTATCTGTGAGAGTACAATGTCTCACAAAGGTAGTTTGGGAATGAAGCTAAATTACCCACAACTGCCATTCAAATTATGTATTGTGTTATATCTGTATTACGTATGTGTATTGTGTATTATGTATTGAATGAAAGGTGCTATATATAATTACTATTATCTTATTATTAAGTGGTTGACATTGGCATACATAATCCTTAAAGTGTATGTGGTAAAGAATCCAGTCATTTATATATGGCTAAGCATTTATGTAAATGTTTAGGTAAATTATATTTTGAGTTGTTGTGCTATTTCAGGCTTTGTGATGGACAGCCATCTAAACAGGCACACCTATGGCTTCATTCAGAGTCGACTCTTCCCTTTCTACCTGCACATTGGCTCAGCTTGTGCCTTCTTCAGCCTGGCTATTTTTGCCATGTACCATCCAAGTGACCTGCTGGATGAAAAAGAAGCCTTTCAGGTATGCAGATGCGGAAGCAAGGCAATAGCTACACTACTAAACCACTAAAACACACATTGATATTACAGGCAAATGTAATGTTTTGAAAACTTAACATGCACATGTTTAAGATTGGATGAATATCAGGACTTAAGTGCTACCAACAGCTTTAGTGAGAGCTGTGTATGCAGGGTGGAGTTTTTACCCGGGGCAGCTTTATCTGTTATTTGCAATTTACTGTTTAAACATTAGTACTATAAATACTATAAGTAGTGCTGCTGTGCTTTGGACTTAGATTTACATTTTACCCTAAGGGGAAAACAAGTATTCTGCCACTTTTTGATTATTTGAAATACAGGGGTGTTCAAAAAAATAGCAGTCCAACACCATTAACCTGATAAATCACTGTTTTTAGTAGAAATGCTATTTCTACATAGCAAATAATTTACTTGAAAGTGTAGTAGAGTAATGAAAACAAAACAAACCCAACAATTAGGACATGCATGCCACTCATTCTGAGTAATCGAAGCATTGATTGAAAGGGGGTTGTTCAAAATAATAGCAGTGAGGAGTTCAATTGGTGAAGTCATTCATTCTGCAGAAGAACGGGTGTCAGTTTTGACCCTTATTTAAGGTAGGAGGGTGGCAAATGTTGCACAGACTGGTCATAGCACATTTCCTTCTGAAATACTGGGTAAAATGGGTTGTTCCTGACATTGTACTGATGAACAGCGTACTTTGATTAAAAAGTTGATTGTAGATGGAAAAAACATACAGAGAAGTGCAGCAAATGATAGGCTGCTCAGCTAAAATGATCTCAAATGCCTTAAAGTGACAACCAAAACCTGAAAGATGCAGAAGGAAGCGTGGAACTACTGTTCGAATGGATCAAAGAATAGCCAGAATGGCAAATACTCAGCCAATGATCACCTCCAGAAAGATCAAGAAACATCTGAAGTTACCTGTGAGTACAGAAGATGATTAAGTGAAGCCAATTTACCAGCAAGAACTCCTTGCAAAGTCCCGTTGTTAAGAAAAAGACGTGTCCTGAATGGGTTCAAATTTGCCAAGGAACACATTGACTAGTCCAAAGAGAAATGGCTCAACATTTTGTGGACTGGTGAAAGCAAAATTGTTCTTTTTGGGTCAAGTGGCCATAGACAGTATGTCAGATGACCCTCGAGCACTGAATTTAAGCCAAAGTTCACTGTGAAGACACGGTGGTACAAAACTATGATATGGGGATGTTTTTCATACCATGGTGTTACGCCTATTTATCACATACGAGGGATCATGGATCAGTTTAAATATATCAGAATACTTGAGGAGATCATGTTGCCCTATGTCGAAGAAGAAATTTCCTTAAAATGGGTGTTTCAACATGACAATGACCCAAAACATCTTGGTTACAGACAAACAAGATTGAGGTAATAGAGTGACCAGCCCAATCCCCTGACTTCAATCCCATAGAGAACTTGTGGGCTGAAATCTGAAACACATTTTTTGAGGCAAAACCCAAAATTGCAGAAGAACTGTGGAATGTAGTCTGATCATCCTGGACTGGAATACCTGGTCAGATGTGCCAGAAGTTGGTCGACTCCATGCAACACAGATCTCAGAAACAATTGTTATGCCACTAAATATTAGTTCAGTAATTTAAAGTAAAGTGAAACCTCAAACATTTTTTCATGTTATAGATAAACTTTTTGAGTTTTTAAAGAAAAATGCTGGCACTGCTATTTTTTTGAACAGCCTAATATTCATTTTTCTTAACTTTCTGTAAAGGATGAACACAAACTGGCTAAATTTTGTTAATGATTTGAATTAGAATTGAAAGTGTAGTATTTTCAGTGCATTTGCATTTATGGAAATAAAAGTTATTATAATGATTTTGTGCTTTATTCGCTTTTTTAAAATCACTGCTATTTTTTTTGAACACTACTGTATCTCTGGTGCATATGTTCACTTTAAATATACAAACAATTTAAAGGTAAAACCATAACCATGCCTCTACCCCCCATATAAAGGAGGTAGACACTTTAGAAACTGCTGTTACTTTTGTTCTACCTTGATTTAATTCATATACTTTTTTCCTCCTTTTCAATTGCTGGGCAGATCTTTATTTTCTTCGTGTGTGTAACGGTGGCGGCTGTGAATGCCCAGTGGTTTGGCCAGCTGACCTCCGAGATCATGGCAGACATGCACCTGATTGAGCAGGCCTGCGGACTGGGCCAGGATATTGGGCTCTCATCTAATCGCGAGGCTTACTCCAAACTGTGTGACAAAGACCCCAAGTACAAGCAGCTAAGCAAGCGGTTATGGCTTTACCACCTCCTGTCGTCCCTCTGTAACCTGTGCTGCATTGTTTGTAATGGCTACAGCCTGTATTACCTGGCAGAGAACCTCACTAAGATTTGATTTTGCTGTAGCTCCCGTTGAATCGAAGGATACATTGTTCACTAGGAACACAATGCAAGAACCTTGACGTCTGGAACTGTTGTCAAACATCTAATAGTGTACTGGTCAGTTTTTTTAAACGTTCTTTCTGCTCTGTTTAGTGTGATGTTACAAAATATAGTGACTTGATCTGATGTACATAACATTCACAAAAACCTGTGGTTACAAAAACTGTTGTTGTTAAATGATGGAGCATCGATCACTGACTTCTAGATTAAACCAACAAAGCATCATGTAAATTGTATTTAAATGTATTTAACTCTGATTAATGATTACATGCATTTCACACCATGCACTTATCTCATTTTGTTTATGGTAAAGGGTCTTTAGGCAACAATACATGCATGAGAAGAAGGAATTCATTGTGTTATGGTCAGTCTTCCATTTTTCAGGTAATTTATTTTAAGTCTTTATTATTTGTTCAAGTGTTATAAAGTATAAATTATGATTAAAATTAATTGAAAGTATTTCCTAGAAATGGAATAATTTATGTTGCAACTGTTTGTGATGACAAGGATTTAAATATGCTTTAAAAAAACATGAATTAAGGTTTATTCAGGGATTTCTGAAAATTGTTTGGGTCAAAATAAAGAGCAACTTATATAATTAATTTACTGATCCAAAAGTTCTGTTTGTAACAATTTAACTGTGTGGCATGGTCGCCTTATTTTTTTTTTTGTGACTTCTTTATTCTTATAGAAATAGGGCTAGAGTGCCCAGGTGGCGCAGCGGGATATTCCGCTAGCACATGAGCACCGAGATTCTGAACACCTTGGTTTGAAACTTGATGTTTCCACTGGTCGGCTGGGCACCATCTAGCGGGAAGACACGTTTCTGCTAGGGCGGGATGCCCGGACTATGTGGTTGGGGTCTTCAAACACTGTGAAAGGACAGTGATTAGCAGATAGAGAGGTGCCTATGCAGAACGCATGGGTGAAAAAGGGTCCCGCTAAGGGGTGCACATGGGTCGGAGGAGGCGTGAGCAGCAATATACCCACCTCGACTGCAATCAGGGATCCCCCAGCAGCAGAAGACAAACTGACTATGCTAAATTGGGAGAAAATGCATAAATAAAATAGAAATTTTTTTTTGAGATAGTTTGTTTGCACCCATTGGACAGTAAATGAAACAGTGGTATCTTGCCAAGGTTGGGGAAAAAACCCAAACTCTCAGTTTAGGTTATGAGGAAACTTGTCAGGAGGGTCAGATACAGTATATCCCAGAACCACCACAAAATTCTTTGCCAGGAACATTGGTGACACAGTCCACAGTAAATGCAAGCTTAACCTAGCCAAGGAAAAATCCCCTGATCCAAAATTGTCACATTAAAGCTCTACTAAAATGTGTTGCTGTTTACATTTCTTGCACTGAAGCCTTTGAAGCATTGACTGTGGACAGTGACACCAGTGTTCCTTGAGCACCTTTTTTATGACAGGCCTGTTTTTGGTGGTTACATCTGACCAGCCAGACAAATCTCCTTTCAGCGTAAGATGAAGTTTGGCATTTCTTTGTGACCGTGGCAATCTACCACTACTCCAAGTGCTTGTTATACGGTGATGGAGAAGTCACCAGCTGAAGCCAATGCAACAAGTAAGACATATAACTTTTCACATCATTAATTCAGTAATTTAAGTTGCTGTTGGTAGATTTTTCCAGTGGAGTCCCACTAAATACATAAAAGCCCACTATAAATTTGTGTAAGACTGGGGAAAAAGATATGTGTTGTCATTCAGTCACAGAAAATACATGGTTGCAGAAATCTGCCTTGAAATATGTCTCCTAAAATTGTATGTACACTTTAGAATTCAACGATACATGGTTTTACAATGAGGCAGTAAAATACACTATCTGGACAAAAGTATTGGGACACACCTTTTAATTTTTTATTAATGTGTTTCGGCCACAGTTGATAACAGGTGTAATCGAATGGAAATTATATGTTTCTAATTTTTCAGCAATTTTAGGGAGGGCCTTTCCTAACATTACTGATTTAAAGAAACTCCAGTGGCCTCCAGTGGTTCTTGCCTTTCCCTCAGTTTTTTGGGTGCAGCTGGCCTCATTGCAACACTGCAACTTCAACATGATGTGGTTAGTGAAAATAAATAATTAAATAACCCTTGATGTGAATTATTGCATTAAATCAAACTGTCCCTGTAGGCTGCATAAAACTAGTCTAACTGCATGTAAATAGGTTTTAAAAGGTACTTTAGCAAGAACATGTTTCCATGCCAAGGTCCACCTATTTAATATCAAAGTAGTGCAGGAAATACTGCTTCAAATGTATTTTTTATTTATTTTTTAACAACACTTACCTAAGAGGCTTTTGGTTTATTGTTATCATCTTTTTTGTTAACACCCCATACGTATTTAATGTATTCGGGATGGTACTTTTTGGGGGGGAGATACTAGGACATGGCCCGTTACACTGAGAGAAATGGTTTACAACGTAAAACCTCCACAAGGGGGCGTTCGTGTTCAAGCTCATGTTTATGGTCCTGTTAAAATTCATTTATTATTATTTTTTTCAGGGACCCATTTTTTTAGTTTGAAAACCCCTGTACTAGTGCATCCAACACTGGCAGGTAGCACCATAGACTGCCCAGGTCCTCACTAATGCCATGATCCAGGCCTGGGAGGAGATCCCCTATCTGCCATCTCATCATTTACATTTACATTTTCAGCATTTAGCAGACGCTTTTATCCAAAGCGACTTACACAATGAGCAGAACACGATGAGCAATTGAGGGTTAAGGGCCTTGCTCAGGGACCCAACAGTGGAAACTTGGTGGTGGCTAGGCTTGAACCGGCAACCTTCTGTTTACTAGTCCCGGACCTTAACCACTGAGCTATCACTGGCCCTGGACTATGCACTTCCAACATCATCAGGGATGTTGTTGGAAGTGCATAGGGGCACATGGGGGCAACACAGTATGTGTTGTCGTGATAAAAGTTGTGGAAATTGGAACAGTCTGTGATTTTATTTTTTACTTTGATTTTCTGTGTGATTTTAAATCCAGGCCTTAGTGGGTTGATGATTTTGGTTTTCATTGACCAGTGTTACATCATTTTCTTCTCAACAAATAAAACACTTAAAATCAGTAAAGATTTAAACTTAAATCTTTCGTTCATCGGGATCTGATGTGTGTTTTAAATGTAATACATATATTAAAACCCCTTTTTTCGAAAGCTGGAAATTTTTAGAAAATGTAATAAACGCAAGAATCAGTGAATGCTTTATTAAACTGACAAAAGTACAAAGAAAGTTAAAACATTAGTGTTGTGTTTACAAATAAATATGAATTGTTTCTTTACTTTGGGAGAAATGCTTTACAGTAGAATTAAACAAATCTATTGAAACATGCCCACTTGCAATGTCCATGCTGGCACTGGTCTCGTTTTCGTATATCTCTAGTTATATTACTTTTATTATGTGGTTTATTAATTTAGTCAGTTATTATTTATTATTTGGGCTCAGTATCAGGCTTTGAAGACATCCCAAAGGCAGGTGGAGATTCAGTAATGGTCTTGAAGGGTGTTCCAAAACTGAATTTGGGCTCAGTATCAGGCTTTGAAGACATCCCAAAGACTGGTGGAGATTCAGTATTGGTCTTGAACGGCATTTCAAAGCTAAATTGGAACTCAGTAGCAGGCTTGGAAGACATCCCAAAGACAGGTGGAGATTCAGTATTGGTATTGAAGGGCGTTCCAAAACTGAATTGGGACTCAGTAGCAGGCTTGGAAGACATCCCTAAGAAAGATGGTGATTCAGTGGTTGTCTTAAAGGGCGTTCCAAAGCTGAATTTGGGCTTAGTATCAGGCTTGGAAGACATCCCAAAAATGGATTGTGATTCAGTAGCAGGTTTGGAAGGTGTCCCAAAGCCAAATGTAGCAGGCTTTAAAATGTGCCCAGGGTCAATCTGTGCTTGAGTGCCAGCCTTTGATTTGGAGTCAAAGTTAAATTGGAATTTAGTAGGAGTATTGGAAAAACCTTTAAAATTAAAGGTGGTTTGGAATTCAGGAGCAGGCTGAAAATAAGGCTCAGGTTTTGATTGAAACCCAAAATTAAATGTGGGCTGGCATTCAGTGGCAGGCTTAGAGGAATTCCCAAATGGATTATTGATAATGTCCTGTCTTGAATCGGATACAGAATTGTCGTTGGGTGTACAAATCTGCTCAGGTTTTTGGGCAACGATAGAGCACGGAGAAGTTGAATAAGGACAAATTACGGTATTATCAATTTCTTCTTTAAGTTTACAGACAAACATATTTACATCCTCACATGAGTATGTTGTATTAATGTTGGCCAGGGGAAGGCAATCAGGTAGGCTGGAACCATGTAAAGACTGGAACACCTATAAGGAAAAGAGAAATAATACACAATAAATAAACAATTTAGTGTTGGGCATTGTTATGGTTTATGACATGTATGTTTTGCTTAGTTCACACTACTTGATTTTTGCTCAGTGACGAAAATGTGCTCAGTGTGAAAATCGGCTTTCAATCGATATGAGTGAACTGTTCAACAGCTCGATCCGATCTGCTTGGAGATCGCTCGCAGACTCAAGAAAAACATCTACCATGCTAAATATTTATAGGGGTTTTGTGATCAGGTTGTGACTGGCAGTGAGTGCAGTGTCGAACTACAGCCAATGAGAACACAAGATACGGAGTGAGGGGAAACCCGGGGGTGGAGTTGTAAATGTGTGGGGCAGGGGCATAATATGGTTTCTGTTAGAATACACCAGCACACACACAAGCTTTACAGTATTTGTGACATTATCGTCCATGCCAAACCATAATACCAACGTTACCAACCTCCAACTCTCTTTGCAGAACAGACAATCCCTGCTGGCCATGTAACCCAATCCATTTCTTTTTTCTCCTTGCTTTTCCCACATGTGTTTTCATGACAAAACGTAGGTTGGGGGACCAGACAGACTCGTCTGTGATTCCTCCTGATGATAGATCGTGTAGTGTCTGACCCCCTATCGTTGATCAATCGTGTAGTGTGAAAACCACAACTTAAAAGACTCCTGATTACAAGAGATCAAGCTGTGTAGTGTAAACTGTACAGTGATCTGACCATTTTGAAAGTCATGTAGTATGAACTTATCATTACCTGGAGATAAAGGATGTCATCTTGTATAAGTGTGAGTTGCTTTAAGTCATGATCTTTTCTCTTAAGATTATCAATCTCCTGCTTCACTTGCTTTAGGTGTTCCTCAGCATGACCTACTCCAGTTTTCTCCTGAGCCCGGATCTGCTCTATCACCTCTGAGCATTTCTCCTCAATGGACCGAATAAGCTCATGAAACATCTTCTCAGTGTTTTCCACTGCTTCCTGTGCAGAATGCTGTTGATATACACATTGAAAAGTTTAAGACATGTTAGGAATTGACTAAAATAGCAAAGCTTTGAAAGTTCGTGTTCATATGCATTTACCTTAAATCTCTGTATGGATTCCATCAGCATTTGATGATTCGCCTCTCTTTCTTGGATTCTCTGTTTGTAGCTGTTTTGTGTCTCCACCACTTGTTTCTTTAGGAAAACATATATTTACATTTACATTTTCAGCATTTAGCAGACGCCTTTATCCAAAGCGACTTACATTACAGTATACAGTCTGAGCAACTGAGGGTTAAGGGTCTTGCTCAAGGGCCCAACAGCAGCAACCTAGCAGTGGTGGGGCTTGAACCAGCAACCTTTGGATTACTAGTCCTGTGCCTTAACCACTAGGCTACAGTTTAGTATATATCCTTATAAATCCATCACTGTCACATATACTGTAAATATTTAAACTACAAAATCTTTTAGATACAGTGTATCACAAAAGTGAGTACACCCCTCACATTTCTGCAGATATTTAAGTATATCTTTTCATGGGACAACACTGACAAAATGACACTTTGACACAATGAAAAGTAGTCTGTGTGCAGCTTATATAACAATGTAAATTTATTCTTCCCTCAAAATAACTCAATATACAGCCATTAATGTCTAAACCACCGGCAACAAAAGTGAGTACACCCCTAAGAGACTACACCCCTAAATGTCCAAATTGAGCACTGCTTGTCATTTTCCCTCCAAAATGTCATGTGATTTGTTAGTGTTACTAGGTCTCAGGTGTGCATAGGGAGCAGGTGTGTTCAATTTAGTAGTACAGCTCTCACACTCTCTCATACTGGTCACTGAAAGTTCCAACATGGCACCTCATGGCAAAGAACTCTCTGAGGATCTTAAAAGACGAATTGTTGCGCTACATGAAGATGGCCAAGGCTACAAGAAGATTGCCAACACCCTGAAACTGAGCTGCAGCACAGTGGCCAAGATCATCCAGCGTTTTAAAAGAGCAGGGTCCACTCAGAACAGACCTCGCGTTGGTCGTCCAAAGAAGCTGAGTGCACGTGCTCAGCGTCACATCCAACTGCTGTCTTTGAAAGATAGGCGCAGGAGTGCTGTCAGCATTGCTGCAGAGATTGAAAAGGTGGGGGGTCAGCCTGTCAGTGCTCAGACCATACGCCGCACACTACATCAAATTGGTCTGCATGGCTGTCACCCCAGAAGGAAGCCTCTTCTGAAGTCTCTACACAAGAAAGCCCGCAAACAGTTTGCTGAAGACATGTCAACAAAGGACATGGATTACTGGAACCATGTCCTATGGTCTGATGAGACCAAGATTAATTTGTTTGGTTCAGATGGTCTCAAGCATGTGTGGCGGCAATCAGGTGAGGAGTACAAAGATAAGTGTGTCATGCCTACAGTCAAGCATGGTGGTGGGAATGCCATGGTCTGGGGCTGCATGAGTGCAGCAGGTGTTGGGGAGTTACATTTCATTGAGGGACACATGAACTCCAATATGTACTGTGAAATACTGAGCAGAGCATGATCCCCCTCCCTCCGGAAACTGGGTCGCAGGGCAGTGTTCCAGCATGATAATGACCCCAAACACACCTCTAAGACGACCACTGCTTTATTGAAGAGGCTGAGGGTAAAGGTGATGGACTGGCCAAGCATGTCTCCAGACCTAAACCCAATCGAACATCTTTGGGGCATCCTCAAGCGGAAGGTGGAGGAGTGCAAAGTCTCGAATATCCGCCAGCTCCGTGATGTCGTCATGGAGGAGTGGAAAAGCATTCCAGTGGCAACCTGTGAAGCTCTGGTAAACTCCATGCCCAGGAGAGTTAAGGCAGTTCTGGGAAATAATGGTGGCCACACAAAATATTGACACTTCAGGAACTTTCACTAAGGGGTGTACTCACTTTTGTTGCCGGTGGTTTAGACATTAATGGCTGTATATTGAGTTATTTTGAGGGAAGAATAAATTTACACTGTTATATAAGCTGCACACAGACTACTTTTCATTGTGTCAAAGTGTCATTTTGTCAGTGTTGTCCCATGAAAAGATATACTTAAATATCTGCAGAAATGTGAGGGGTGTACTCACTTTTGTGATACACTGTAGATCAGAAGTTGCAATAAATAAATAAATGAATCACTGTATTTTTTACCTTTGTAAATTACCTTTTACAAGCATATCAAATAATTATTTATAGTCTATACTAAAAAAAACCTGTAAACTCTGTAAACTGGTAACAGGTAGAACCTTCTTTATCAGCAATAACCTTACTACAGCTGCTGGTTAAACTTGAGCAACAATGAGAAGAAAGGCCAGGGGGTACTCCCTCAACCATCCTTTACAGTTGCAAAAAGGAATTAGTGTTGCTTAATGCCTGGTTCACACTACATGATTCTTGCCCTGATTTACGCTCGGCGACTGGTCGGCGCTAGATTTGCCAGCTTGAGAGCAACTCGGCGTTTGCTAGGCGATCGAAACTCTGCTCTCAATCGCTATATGTGAACTGCTCAACAACTCGATCCGAGCAGCTCGCTGAGCACTCGGCGACCAAAGAGAGATATCTAGCTTGTCAAATATCTGGATCTGAGTCGCACAACTGGCAATAAGTGCTATGTCGAACAGCCAGTGAGAACGCAAGATACGGTGTGAGGGGAAATGCCGGGAAGGAGTTGTAAAAAGGTGGGACAGAGGCATAATATAGTTTAAATCAGAATACATCGGTACACACACAAGTTTTACAGTATTTTGTACCTTATCGTTCTCTACAAAACATAACACCAACGCTGCATTGCAAAAAAATATTTATTAACCTCCAACTCACTATAGAACAATCCATGCTGTTCATGTAGCCAAACCCACTCAGATTCATTTATTTTTTTCTCCTTGATTTTACGCTGCACATCAGCACACAAACTTTGATCGCTCGCTACTTGTTGACGTGCATTTTTGGACGTAGTATAATTAAATGTTTCTTGACTTCTTGCGTTTGTTTTCGTGAAAAAATGTAGTTTGGAAGACCAGAGAAGCCCATCTGTGATTCCAGTTGTTGATAGATCGTGTAGTGTGAAACCCCCTATCGCTGATCAGTCGTGTAGTGTGAAAGCCACACCGACTTGAAAGACTCCCGATTACAAGAGATCCAGTTGTGTAGTGTGAACTGTACAGCGACCTGACAACTTAGAAAGTCGTGTAGTGTGAACTTGGCATAAGATACGCTGTTGTTCATTTCTGCCATAAAGTACAATTTATGCCTCATATATTCACAGAACATCCCAGAGGTAATGTGAAACATCCAGGTCAACAAGTTCAACAGTTATAAAATCTTATAAAGTAAATCTTGGGTTCTTGATTGATGTATTTTTTGTGCAGTAGTCTTTTTCAACTGCATGCATCTCTTTAGTAATTTAAATATTCATATTGTGGCATGATTTACATAAAAAGATGGGGAAGGACACCACTTCCCACACTTTTAATCTTTGGTTGTTAGATAATGGGTTGACATACTTTTCTTCCAATCTTATAGGCTACACTCCAAGATAATTTACAACCTTTTCCTTGCAAGCTAGAGCTAATAAATATAAGGGTATAAACAAGGTTTTCATGTATTAGCTTGTTAGTTAATAACTTTTACTGTTTGTGCATGCCATAAGATATTTACTTGCCTCTTTCTTAACCCTCTCGGCTGCAATTGATACAGTTGAATGATCGCAGTGCTCTTCCAAAGTGCATGAACAGCAGACACATTTTTGATCTGTGCAACAGAAAACCTCCAGAAGCTGCCCATGCCGTGGGCAGATTTTTTCATGTAGATTTGCAGTGGCTTCAATTACTGTGTGCTTCTGCAGGGCTGGGGATTTATCGTGAGGTTGAAAATGGACTTTACAGTATGAAACCAGACACACCAGACAGGACTTGACAGCTTTACATTTCCTCCCTATGCAGATGTCACACTCCACATCTTCAGAAGTAGCACAGCAGTAATCCCTGAGTCCAGTTGTCTTTATTTTCTCCAGTAATGACACTAGGATGCAGTTTGTGCATAAATCAGGCCTAGGTTTAAAAGTCTTACTGCATTCAGGACAGTTACAGACACCCATCTGATCTTCATCCCATCTGTTATTAATACAGTTCATGCAGAAACTATGCCCACAAGGTAAAGTCACTGGATCATTTAGTAAATCCACACAGATTAAACAGCTGAATTCATCTAGGCTTACCAAAACACCAGCTTCTGTCATTTTAGTAAATCCAATGGAAACAAGTAGAGAATAAGAGACAAGTGCTGTGAACAAAACAAGACTGATAAGTTTCGTTTCTCCAGTTCTGCCAGAAAAAAGACCCAGCCTACTTCCTGGTTAAGTAAAACTAAGCCTGGAGTATAATAGATCATTACATTTAAATAGTTTGAAAAACAGCTGTGTGGACAGAAAAAAAACTACAACAGTTGGGCATATTGGCTTTGCAATGTTTTTTTTTATTATTATTGAGGGTTTTTTTGGGTTAACTAGAAACCACAAGCATATACTTTGCAGGAGTGTGTCATGTTTTTACTGCCAGACATAAATGGCCTTACATGAACATTTATACCCGATATCCATGCAAAACATCCTGGAGAACGGTAATTTGATTTCATTTTCATGTTTTTACCACTGGGGAACAATTGTTCTGAAAACTTAAATTCTTTTTTATTTTATTTTTTCTTGAAATACCGTGAAATATCCCCACACAGCGCTCCAACTCGGCTCTCCATCACTATGTGTGAACTGTTCACCGACTCCATCCCAGCGGCTCGCAGACTGAAGTAAAATATCTAGCATGCTAGATATCTGGATTAGTCAGCCAACTGGCAGTGAGTGCGGTGTCGAACTACAGCCAAAGAGAACGCCAGATACGGGGTTTGGAAACCCGGGGAGGAAATGTAAAAACGTGGGACAGGGTAATAATATAGTTTCTATCAGAATACATCGGCATACACTTGAGTTTTACAGTATTTGTAGCCTTATCGTCCACGCCAAACCATAATACCAACACTGAATTGCAAACATTTTTTATTAACCTCCAACTCACTACAGAATAGACAATCCCTGCTGGTTGCGTTGCCAAATCCACTCGGATTCATTTATTTTTCTTCTTTGCTTTTAAGCTGCACATCAGCGCACAAACCACTTTGATTGCTCGTTTCTTGTTGACGTGCATTTTTGGACGTGGTATCATTAAACCCCTCGTCACTTAGTTCTCGCATTTGTTTTCGTGACAAAACGTAGTTTGGGAGACCAGACCGACTTATCCTGGTGATGGGTCGTGTAGTGTGAAAACCACAACTACTTAAAAGACTCCCAAGTGCAAGAGATCTAGTTGTGTAGTGTGAACTACACAGCGACCTGGTAACCCCGAAAGTCGTGTAGTGTAAACTTGGCATAAATTAATCACTAAACTGACTCAGGATTCACATAATTCATTTTGATGCGTATTATAATATTTCTTATTTATATTTAAATGAAATAATTTAATGCAGTTTTATATATAAAAATAATAATTTGTACACATTAAATATAACAGTTGATAATAAACGAACATTTGACCAAATGAACCGGGTTCTGTCAGAATGTTTGTGGTGTTTCTGCGCCGTATGTGGATCTTTGCTGAGGTAACTTGTCCAGTTGTTTAGCTCTAGCTCCGGTGAGACTTACTATATAAAGAAGAGTAAATAAGCATTAATGTTTACAGGAGCTTAAATACTAAAGAAAATAAAATCCAACACGTTTCCATGTTGTGTTTTGAGCACTGAGGCATATCGAGCGGAGAAAGCAGTACTTCACTGTTAAACTGAAAAGTGAAGGTGAGCACAAGTTCACACTACACGACTTTCCAAGTTGTCAGGTCGCTGTACAGTTCACACTACATGACTGGATCTCTTGTAATCGGGAGTCTTTCAAGTCGGTGTGGCTTTCACACTACACGACTGATCGGCGATAGGGGGTTTCACACTACACCATCTATCACCAAAATACGTTTTGTCACAAAAACAAACGCAAGAAGTGAAGAGAAGTTTAATGATACCACGTCCAAAAATGCACGTCAACAAGTAGCGAGCGATCAAAGTTGTTTGTGCGCTGATGTGCAGCGTAAAATCAAAGAGAAAAATAAATGAATACGAGTGGATTTGGCAACATGACCAGCAGGGATTGTTTTGTTCTGTAGCGAGTTGGAGGTTAATAAATATTTTTTGTAATGTAGTGTTGGTATTATGGCTCGGCGTGGACGATAAGTTCACAAATATTGTAAAGCGTGTGTGTGCCGATGTATTCTGATAGAAACTATATTATCCCCCTCACCACACTCATTGCCAGTCGCAACCGACTGATCCAGATATTCAACATGCTAGATATCTCTCCTCAGTCGACTTTCTGCTTTTCGCCATCTATCAGCTCCAGTTAGAAATAATGGGATTGTTTATCGAACCGTATTGTGCCTGCCCATGCAGCAGGTTATCCGGGTACTTTTCACGTACTGTTTAATGAATATTACGTATTTGGACACACTACTCGCTCTGGCATATTGTTCAGTATGGAAGTATGCAGTATATTTCGGACACAGCTATGGTCTCTACTTTTTATGAAACGGGAGAAATGTACTGGACATAGCGGAGAAAAGGTAAAACTGAAGTTTCGATACCATCTATATTTGGGTTGAGGTTAGAACAGCCATGTTAACATGTTTATACGTAGCCTAGCCAACTGATAGTATATCACAGCTGATATACTGATTAAAACCCAAATGACACATACACCATAACTATTATTATTATTATGAGAGATATACAGTAAAGACTTGTGCACTGTGTGCAGTACATTAACTACGAAAGACATTACAGCTGTGAGTGAATATCCAATGTCAACAACATTGACATTACGTGTTAGCTTAGTCGCTAGTGTTAGCTGCTAAGCTAATTGCAGTGACTTCTGTGTCTTCAAGCACTCTGTATTTATAATAAACTCATCATATTAATATTATAATTCATACATTTTTGTAAGTAGCTGCTCTCAGTAGGGTTGTAGATAAATTCAGATGTTTAAAATGGTCTGATTTCTTGTTTCAGGGTGCTTTACTTTCTAGTCACTTCTGAGGTAATACGTTACCATCACCAAGCTGCTAACTCATACCACATAGTTGTGCTTGTTGCGTGAGTAAATATGTATATTCTTAATAGTGACCGAATATACAGGGGTTGGACAAAATAACTGAAACACCTGTCATTTTAGTGTGGGAGGTTTCATGGCTAAATTGGACCAGTCTGGTGGCCAATCTTCATTAATTGCTCATTGCACCAGTAAGAGCAGAGTGTGAAGGTTCAATTAGCAGGGTAAGAGCACAGTTTTGCTCAAAATATTGCAATGCACACAACATTATGGGTGACATACCAGAGTTCAAAAGAGGACAAATTGTTGGTGCACGTCTTGCTGGCGCATCTGTGACCAAGACAGCAAGTCTTTGTGATGTATCAAGAGCCACGGTATCCAGGGTAATGTCAGCATACCACCAAGAAGGACAAACCACATCCAACAGGATTAACTGTGGACGCAAGAGGAAGCTGTCTGAAAGGGATGTTCGGGTGCTAACCCGGATTGTATCCAAAAAACATAAAACCACGGCTGCCCAAATCACGGCAGAATTAAATGTGCACCTCAACTCTCCTGTTTCCACCAGAACTGTCCGTCGGGAGCTCCACAGGGTCGATATACACGGCCGGGCTGCTATAGCCAAACCTTTGGTCACTCGTGCCAATGCCAAACGTCGGTTTCAATGGTGCAAGGAGCGCAAATCTTGGGCTGTGGACAATGTGAAACATGTATTGTTCTCTGATGAGTCCACCTTTACTGTTTTCCCCACATCCGGGAGAGTTACGGTGTGGAGAAGCCCCAAAGAAGCGTACCACCCAGACTGTTGCATGCCCAGAGTGAAGCATGGGGGTGGATCAGTGATGGTTTGGGCTGCCATATCATGGCATTCCCTTGGCCCAATACTTGTGCTAGATGGGCACGTCACTGCCAAGGACTACCGAACCATTCTGGAGGACCATGTGCATCCAATGGCGGTGCCGTGTATCAGGATGACAATGCACCAATACACACAGCAAGACTGGTGAAAGATTGGTTTGATGAACATGAAAGTGAAGTTGAACATCTCCCATGGCCTGCACAGTCACCAGATCTAAATATTATTGAGCCACTTTGGGGTGTTTTGGAGAAGCGAGTCTGGAAACGTTTTCCTGCACCAGCATCACGTAGTGACCTGGCCACTATCCTGCAAGAAGAATGGCTTAAAATCCCTCTGACCACTGTGCAGGACTTGTATATGTCATTTCCAAGACGAATTGACGCTGTATTGGCCGCAAAAGGAGGCCCTACACCATACTAATAAATTATTGTGGTCTAAAACCAGGTGTTTCAGTTATTTTGTCCAACCCCTGTATGTCATTGTTAATTTAAAATAAAATTAAATACATCAAAACACACGCACGGAATGAAAGCCTCTCTACGCATGCTCCGATTCACAAAACTGACTTACGCTTTTAGCAAAGTTTGTGAATTTGTGTAAGGTGCGCAAAGTGTGTAAGGTGCGTTAATTTCCATAATACTAATTGTGGTTTGTATTATTTCTTTTTCTGACAATAATTAGAACTACACATTGTATGTAGTTTTATTTTACATAGTATGCATTTTATTTAATGAACTATAGTAAAATTTAATAAATACATTTTTGAACGAGAATTAATTTACTTGCCTGGCTCAAAAGTATCAAGAATTGGCACAAAGTGTGTTAAAGACTTTGACACAGTACATGGGTAGAAAAATGATACATTAGTTCCACATTAGTAAGAAGTACATTTCGTTTTAATTGCGAGATGTTTTTAAACATGTAAACAAAGATTGAATCTTCCTAATACAACTTTGCTCCCAGCCCCTTTTGTTTGTTTGTTTATTAGACATTTATGACAGGAATGGTAGTTACTCATTACACAAGGGGGTGGCACGGTGGCTAAGCACTGTCGCCTCACAGCAAGAAGGTCCTGGGTTCGAACCCCAGGTGGGGCGGTCCAGGTCCTTTCTGTGTGGAGTTTGCATGTTCTCCCCATGTCCACGTGGGTTTCCTCCGGGTGCTCCGCATGTATCACTTTCTAGCCTTGTTCTCATGAAGAGTCTCCCGGTCACATTACAAAACCCACGTGATCCGATTCAGGATGTAAACATGCGCTTTGGGTGCGTCTCAAATCTAATTCTACTTCCTAGCTAGCATATCAAAAATTGTAATAGCGACTTTTGTGGAGAATTTATTTTAACACCCTATCAAGTAGGGCAGTATGCGATTTGAGACACGATTTGTGCCACAGTCGATCTGTAGCAGTTTCACTTCACGCTCTGTATGTTCACATGAATGATTCATGTAGAATAGTATATTGTACACACATACATATTTGAATAAAGCAGCGAATGCGGTAAGATCAGAGCATTTCTGAAAAAAAATGTTTCTGATATTTATTGTTGTATTTAAATGTAATGATGTCGAATCAGCTGTTTTATAGTTTATACAGAGGCTACTGTTTACAAATGTAATTGTGATTTATTTCAGCGTTTGAACAGAACAACAGCTACGGGGGACTAAATCTTTAGCAACTCGAAAACTGTTTAATATACGCTAGTTATTTTATTCAAGTTTATAATGTTAATTGATTACTCATTTTATTCGTGAATAAAATAAACTTACGACACGACCACTTGTTTAAGGGAGGACGGGGTTGGTTGTCAGAGTGTTATGTTGTGTTCAGAAGCTCCTATTTTACCCGTTAGAAAGCGTTAACACGACTTGATGTGTTTTAGGTGGTTTAGTTAGCAAATATAAATTATGCATTGCGATTTTGTTTCTCTCGTCAAAAAAATTATTATTTAACTCACTGCAGTTGCATGACCAAAAGAGTACGTTAAGATTCTAGCTAGACTCGAACAGTTCCATTTAATGAAGTTATTACTATGTTTTATTTCACTTTGTGCATTGTTTACTTCTTATTTTAACGTCATGTTTTACACACTGGGTACATTCATGACAGGATACAGGTTACACAAGATTCTTCAGTTTAAGTTTTTAATGTCAAACGCAGTCATGGTCAATTTTGTATCTCCAATTCACTTCACTTGCATGTCTTTGGACTGTGGGAGGAAACCGGAGCTCCCGGAGGAAACCCACGCGGACATGCAAACTTCACACAGAAAGGACCCAGACCGCTCCGCCTGTGAATCGAACCCTGGACCTTCTTGCTGTGTGTGAGGTGACGGTTCTACCCACTGAGCTGCCGTGACGATGCGGCACCTTTGTGCATTGTCCCACTTTCAATTTCTCTGTGCAATTTGGCAAACCCTGCCAGCTGCATGACACCCTCGCAACAGGATAGCACTGGCTTTCTCTGACATTTAGCTTCCCGCTGCAGTTTTACACTGGCTAGCAGATAATTTTTCCTAAAAGCCCTAACATGCACAAAAGTAACATGCTGTCCTCTTTGTATCCCTCTACCGCTTCGGCCTTTACGAGAAAGGAGTCACTATACATTTACATTTACATTTTCAGCATTTAGCAGACGCTTTTATCCAAAGCGACTTACACAATGAGCTGAACACAATGAGCAATTGAGGGTTAAGGGCCTTGCTCAGGGACCCAACAGTGGCAACTTGGTGGTGGCGGGGCTTGAACCGGCAACCTTCTGTTTACTAGTCCAGTACCTTAACCACTGAGCTATCACTGGCCACTATAGAAAAGACAACGTTTTGATATCCCATCTAGCCTTCTCTCTCTTTCTGGGGTTGTGGGCTAGTGTATTAGACACTTGATCTATACTGATGGTGCCAATAAATTGAATTTTTAACTAATTGTATCATAAAATATGTTTTGTCCAACTTTACTAGAGTGTTTGTTTGCCAAAGTACTTAATCTTCCCTACTTTTTTTTGTGTTATGCTAACTTTTAATGTACCATATATGTTTTGATTTCAGCTGTTAATTGTGATTCAAGAGCCCTAATGATTTTACAGAGGCTAACGTGCAGGGCAGTAAGCTTTCACCTTTGTGCCAGTGTTGGATTTAGCTGGAGAGCATCTAAGATGGCCAGACCAAGCTCTGGTAAAGCAGATGCACATAAAGCACAAATATTCATTGTTGTATATTTCTGTTAGTAAGTACACATCTACTCGATCTTACAGTGTGTGTGTGTGTGTGTGTGTGTGTGTGTGTGCGTGTGTTTTTGTGAAAAGTCAGGACTTGAATCAGAAAACACACCCACACTATCAGGACCTCAGCGCATGTTAGGACCTAAAATGAGGTCCTGATTTTTCTGACCACGCTATCGTGTTCAGCATGCTCTAAAACGTATCTGCTCTGAGTTTTTTTGATGTCCTAAAATTTCTCTCAGGCCTGAAACAGACTGGGGTGTGGGTGTAGCACTTTTGGCTCACGAGTGTGCACGCCAACTAGTGGACGCTCGAAAAAGTTTTACCCCACTTCAAGATGGCGGCTCTTCCTGACGTCACGAAATAACGCTTGCAATACACAGTGTTAGCAGGCTACCCTGCATTAGCATATCAGGCTATGCTTTAGCGCGAATTAAGGAAAAGATAAACATAGCACAGACATATTCTTGTCTTTAAATGTGAACCAATAGACTATTAATCAAAGCAAAGAAGCGACACTAACACCAGCACTTTACTTTTATGGAAACATCAAATAAATTCATACATTAAAACACATGTACAGTATATCACTTGTGTATATCATTTTGTGTAGCCAACACACTGACATTTTGCATTTTACACACACACACACACGCGCGCACATATGGATATAGATCGCTCTTTATCTTTTACCTTAGTGCGGTGTGGTTTAAAATTAATTTAGGTTGAGGAGTCAACTTTAGTGATTTCAAAGGCAGGAGTCGGAATCGACTCCTGCAAACTGATACATGCTGGTGAATGGAAGTCACTGGAAGAGTCAACTCGATTGATTCAAGCGGTAGAGTCGAGAGTTGGAGTCGAATCCTAAAAACGGAATCGTTTTGGATGAAGGTGAATTTTCCCGGGAAAATGACGTCATCGTTTGTGATTTTGGGACAGTGTACTGTGTTCTCTGGTGAGTACAAACGAGTTTGTGTTTTAAATGTTTTAAAACGGCATAATTTACATTAGTGTTTCGTTTTGTTTTATTAATTACAAAGAAATATAAGGTGTTAGGACTGTTTAAAAGAGTGGAAACAGCATACTGTGTGCTCACTTAGCGTTATAGAAAGAAAGGAGAGAAAACGCTCAATGTAAAACAAAGTTATACAAATTGTGTTAAAAATGGAGGAGACAAAAATGTTGTAAAGGAATGAAGACAAAATGGTATATAGAAAGTGAGAAGGAGAATATCAGTCAGTGATGTAGGAGAGGAACATGTGGATTAAAAGGCCTGAGTAAAGCACACAGTAAGAGAAGGGACTTTAAACATGTATTTAAACTTTAAACATGTAAGTGGAACATGTACAGAGAGGGTAGTGGATTAAAGGCCTAAATAAAGCACACAGTAAAAGTTTTTTAATTTGAGGATATCTATTTTTATTTCAAATTGAAACACTATTTGAGGGTAATAGGAAATAAGGCAGGTTATAATAAATATTATAAGCATATGCAAGAACAGGGCCTAAACCTTGCAAATTTGATGCTTAATCTTTATGCCCTGTCAGGTCTGTAATACTGTAATTTGTGTTCACTGTTTGTTCAGTAAATGTAATGCATGTTTACTGGGGTTCAGAGTGTACTTCTGTACTCACATCATCAATAAGGATAAAGGGAGGCATATTTATTTCATAATTTTACAGTACACTAAGTGGTTAGATTTATTTGGTCATGAATAAGTATGTTATAAATTATATTTTTAATGCATTTCTTTTAATTCATAGCTTCAAATTGGATTCTGTATGGATGTACGATGTCAAGAAAAACTAGGCGAAGCCCCACAAAAGATGCTGTTGAACACATTCTTTCAGGCACAGATAAACCATGGTTTGAAGAGAGATTTATTAACGAGTATAAAGGTAGGTCTAATTTTTCTACAGTAGTTTTGCAGTATTATTTTAGTCTCTTTCTTTTAAGTAGTGTTTAATCGACTAAATGATATTTAAACAGTTTTTTTCTTAGAGTAAATAATGTTTGTTTTTTATGCTAGGCAGGGGAGTATTTGCCCTTGTGCTTATTGAAAAAGGAAGCTTTGTCCTTGAATATCGGGGGGACCTTATTTCGCAACAGGAGTCCTTTGAAAGACAAAGAAGATACTCAGAAAAACAAAATAGTCTTTTTTAAACAGTCAGTAAACGGAGGTCCTGAAAATGACTTTCTTAGACACTTTTTGGGGTGAAGGCTGATTTTCTACTTCAAGTCTACAAGGTCCTGATAATGTCATTACCAGAAAGTGTGTGTGTGTGTGGAGTCCTGATATTGTAGCTTAGCGTATATTAAATACATTGTATTAATATTAAACCATATTTTGGTTATAAATTGTGTTTTATGACAATAGATTGGTGTTATTAATGCTACTGCAATGTATTCATGTCTTATTTCATTCTAACTTTATAGGAAAAGACAAAAACCAGCATGTCACCTGCTGAACCTGACTGTTCTGATGGGCAGAGAGGAGAAATCAGAGTGGTGAAGGTAAACATGCATTATTTAAACACAGTGTAAACACACAAAATGTTAATAATTTTACCTTAATAAACACTTTAAACCAGTTAAACAGTCAGTAAACGGAGGTCCTGAAAATGACTTTCTTAGACACTTTTTGGGGTGAAGGCTGATTTTCTACTTCAAGTCTACAAGGTCCTGATAATGTCATTACCAGAAAGTGTGTGTGTGTGGAGTCCTGATATTGTAGCTTAGCGTATATTAAATAAATTGTATTAATATTTAACCATATTTTGGTTATAAATTGTGTTTTATGACAATAGATTGGTGTTATTAATGCTACTGTAATGTATTCATGTCTTATTTCATTCTAACTTTATAGGAAAAGACAAAAACCAGCATGTCACCTGCTGAACCTGACTGTTCTGATGGGCAGAGAGCAGAAATCAGAGTGGTGAAGGTAAACATGCATTATTTAAACACAGTGTAAACACACAAAATGTAAATAATTTCACCTTAATAGACACTTTAAACCAGTTAAACAGTCAGTAAACGGAGGTCCTGAAAATGACTTTCTTAGACACTTTTTGGGGTGAAGGCTGATTTTCTACTTCAAGTCTACAAGGTCCTGATAATGTCATTACCAGAAAGTGTGTGTGTGTCGAGTCCTGATATTGTAGCTTAGCGTATATTAAATAAATTGTATTAATATTTAACCATATTTTGGTTATAAATTGTGTTTTATGACAATAGATTGGTGTTATTAATGCTACTGTAATGTCTTAATAGCTTATTTCATTCTAACTTTATAGGAAAAGACAAAAACAAGCAAGTCACCTGCTGAACCTGACTGTTCTGATGGGCAGAGAGGAGAAATCAGAGCGGTGAAGGTAAACATGCATTATTTAAACACACAAAATGTAAATAATTCCACCTAAATAAACACTTTAAACCAGTTAAACAGTCAGTAAACGGAGGTCCTGAAAATGACTTTCTTAGACACTTTTTGGGGTGAAGGCTGATTTTCTACTTCAAGTCTACAAGGTCCTGATAATGTCATTACCAGAAAGTGTGTGTGTGTCGAGTCCTGATATTGTAGCTTAGCGTATATTAAAATCCAATTTAAAAAATCAATCTTCTATTTTGTTCATAATAAGTTTTATATTTTGTAATTTGATTTTGAGTTTAAATATCTTTCTTCTATTAGAATGTAAATGATGATCTTCAGACCGTAAAGAGCAGTGACATATTTGATCACGATTCTTTTTTGGATACTGATGAGAGGGAAGACCTGACTAAAGCAGAGGTAAAATTGTTGTTTCTACCTAGTGGTAATACCAGACATCCCAAGTTGCAAAAACTCATTTCCAGGAGGTACCCCCGGACCACGCCCCCTTGGACCCCTTACAGTACTGTAACAGTATACAGTCTAAGCAATTGAGGGTTAAGGGCCTTGCTCAAGGGCCCAACAGTGGCAACCTGGCAGTGGTGGGGCTTGAACCGGCAACCTTCTGGTTACTAGTCCAGTACCTTAACCACTAGGCTACAACTGCCCTATATAAATACATAAATAAAAAAATAAAAAAAAGGTAAAAAACCCTCTCGCACACATCAAAAGACTTGGGTGATAACAGAACTTTTAGAAGCTGCTTACAGAGCTACTTAGCTACAGTGGGGCCAAAAAGTATTTAGTCAGCCACTGATTGTGCAAGTTCTCCTACTTAGGAAGATGAGAGAGGTCTGTAATTTTCATCATAGCTACACTTCAACTATGAGAGACAAAATGAGAAAAAAAATCCAGGAAATCACATTGTAGGATTTTTAAAGAATTTATTTGTAAATTATGGTGGAAAATAAGTATTTGGTCTAACAAACAAGCAAGATTTCTGGCTCTCACAGACCTGTAACTTCTTCTTTAAGAAGCTCTTCTGTCCTCCACTCGTTACCTGTATTAATGGCACCTGTTTGACCTCGTTATCTGTATAAAAGACACCTGTCCACAGCCTCAAACAGTCAGACTCCAAACTCAACCATGGCCAAGACCAAAGAGCTGTCGAAGGACACCAGGAAGAAAATTGTAGACCTGCACCAGGCTGGGAAGAGTGAATCTACAATAGGCAAGCAGGTTGGTGTGAATAAATCAACTGTGGGAGCAACTGTAAGAAAATGGAAGACATACAAGACCATTGATAATCTTCCTCGATCTGGGGCCCCACGCAAGATCTCATCCCGTGGGGTCAAAATGATCATGAGAACGGTCAGCAAAAATCCCAGAACTACACGGAGGGACCTGATGAATGACCTGCAGAGAGCTGGGACCAAAGTAACAAAGGCTACCGTCAGTAACACACTACGCCGAGAGGGACTCAAATCCTGCAGTGCCAGGCGTGTCCCCCTGCTTAAGCCAGTACATGTCCAGGCCCGTCTGAAGTTTGCCAGAGAGCATATGGATGATCCAGAAGAGGATTGGGAGAATATCATGTGGTCAGATGAAACCAAAATTGAACTTTTTTGGTAAAAACTCAACTCGTCGTGTTTGGAGGAAGAAGAAGAACCCAAGAACACCATACCTACTGTGAAGCATGGGGGTGGAAACATCATGCTTTGGGGCTGTTTTTCTGCATAGGGGACAGGACGACTGATCCGTGTTAAGGGAAGAATGAACTGGGCCATGTATCGTGAGATTTTAAGCCAAAACCTCCTTCCATCAGTGAGAGCATTGAAGATGGAACGTGGCTGGGTCTTCCAGCATGACAATGATCCCAAACACACCGCTCGGGCAATGAAGGAGTGGCTCCGTAAAAAGCATTTCAAGGTCCTGGAGTGGCCTAGCCAGTCTCCAGACCTCAACCCCATAGAACATTTGTGGAGTCCGTGTTTCCCAGCGACAGCTCAAAACATCACTGCTCTAGAGGAGATCTGCATGGAGGAATGGGCCAAAATACCAGCTACAGTGTGTGCAAACCTGGTGAAGACTTACAGGAAACGTTTCACCTCTGTCATTGCCAACAAAGGTTTTTTTTTTTTCTCATTTTGTCTCTCATAGTTGGTGTACCTATGATGAAAATTACAGAACTCTCTCATCTTTCTAAGTAGGAGAACTTGCACAATCCGTGTCTGACTAAATACTTTTTGGCCCCACTGTACATCTTTAGTGCCATGTCCAAACTTAACCAGCTGTCGCATGGAACCTAACACTGACATTCCTACTGGAATGTTATGATCTATAGTGTCCAATGCTGCACCTAAATTTAACAGAACAAGAAAGAATTTATTTCTTCCCTAAAAGCTGTTACTTTGGAGGTAGGGCGTCACGGTGGCTAAGTGGGTAGCACTGTCGCCTCACAGCAAGAAGGTCCTGGGTTTGAACCCCAGGTGGGGCGGTCCGGGTCCTTTCTGTGTGGAGTTTTCATGTTCTCTCCGTGTCTGCGTGGGTTTCCTCCAGGTGCTCCGGGTTTCCTCCCACAGTCCAAAGACGTGCATGTGAGGTGAATTGGAGACACTAAATTGTCCATGAGTGTG
Source organism: Trichomycterus rosablanca (assembly GCF_030014385.1). Taxonomy (NCBI): domain Eukaryota; kingdom Metazoa; phylum Chordata; class Actinopteri; order Siluriformes; family Trichomycteridae; genus Trichomycterus; species Trichomycterus rosablanca. The sequence continues at coordinate 26,846,047 of NC_085996.1, forward strand.
TGTAATATAACCTTGTGAACTGATGAACCTTGTGTACTGAGTAACTACCGTTTTTGTCATGAATGTAACCAAAGTATAAAACATGACATTTACATTTTAGGCATTTAGCAGACGCTTATAGATAGATAGATAAATAGAGAGAGAGAGAGAGATTCTTTATTGATCCTTTGCAGGAAATTTCTTTGTTATAGCAGCTCAGACAACAACAACCTCTTGTATACATACAACATTAACTTACAGTGTAAAACAAGCAATAAGATAAAAATGTACAGTATGGTACTATATACATGTAAAGTTTTTTATGGTGTATGCATAGCATACAAAATTAGTATTTATTGAGGTACAGTGTATCACAAAAGTGAGTACACCCCTCACATTTCTGCAAATATTTCATTATATCTTTTCATGGGACAACACTATAGACATGAAACTTGGATATAACTTAGAGTAGTCAGTGTACAGCTTGTATAGCAGTGTAGATTTACTGTCTTCTGAAAATAACTCAACACACAGCCATTAATGTCTAAATAGCTGGCAACATAAGTGAGTACACCCCACAGTGAACATGTCCAAATTGTGCCCAAATGTGTCGTTGTCCCTCCCTGGTGTCATGTGTCAAGGTCCCAGGTGTAAATGGGGAGCAGGGCTGTTAAATTTGGTGTTTTGGGTACAATTCTCTCATACTGGCCACTGGATATTCACCATGGCACCTCATGGCAAAGAACTCTCTGAGGATGAGAGAAATAGAATTGTTGCTCTCCACAAAGATGGCCTGGGCTATAAGAAGATTGCTAACACCCTGAAACTGAGCTACAGCATGGTGGCCAAGGTCATACAGCGGTTTTCCAGGACAGGTTCCACTCGGAACAGGCTTCGCCAGGGTCGACCAAAGAAGTTGAGTCCACGTGTTCGGCGTCATATCCAGAGGTTGGCTTTAAAAAATAGACACGAGTGCTGCCAGCATTGCTGCAGAGGTTGAAGACGTGGGAGGTCAGCCTGTCAGTGCTCAGACCATACGCCGCACACTGCATCAACTCGGTCTGCATGGTCGTCATCCCAGAAGGAAGCTGACGCACAAGAAAGCCCGCAAACAGTTTGCTGAAGACAAGCAGTCCAAGAACATGGATTACTGGAATGCCCTGTGGTCTGACGAGACCAAGATAAACTTGTTTGGCTCAGATGGTGTCCAGCATGTGTGGCGGCGCCCTGGTGAGAAGTACCAAGACAACTGTATCTTGCCTACAGTCAAGCATGGTGGTGGTAGCATCATGGTCTTGGGCTGCATGAGTGTTGCTGGCACTGGGGAGCTGCAGTTCATTGAGGGAAACATGAATTCCAACATGTACTGTGACATTCTGAAACAGAGCATGATCCCCTCCCTTCGAAAACTGGGCCTCATGGCAGTTTTCCAACACGATAACGACCCCAAACACAACCGCCAAGATGACAACTGCCTTGCTGAGGAAGCTGAAGGTAAAGGTGATGGACTAAACCCAATTGAGCACCTGTGGCGCATCCTCAAGTGGAAGGTAGAGGAGTTCAAGGTGTCTAACATCCACCAGCTCCGTGATGTCATCATGGAGGAGTGGAAGAGGATTCCAGTAGCAACCTGTGCAGCTCTGGTGAATTCCATGCCCAGGAGGGTTAAGGCAGTGCTGGATAATAATGGTGGTCACACAAAATATTGACACTTTGGGCACAATTTGGACATGTTCACTGTGGGGTGTACTCACTTATGTTGCCAGCTATTTAGACATTAATGGCTGTGTGTTGAGTTATTTTCAGAAGACAGTAAATCTACACTGCTATACAAGTTGTACACTGACTACTCTAAGTTATATCCAAGTTTTATTTCTATAGTGTTGTCCCATGAAAAGATATAATAAAATATTTGCAGAAATGTGAGGGGTGTACTCACTTTTGTGATACACTGTATGTAACCATTGGTTTAATGGTGCATGCATAGCATACAGAAGTAGGTATTTCTTATAAATGGTTTATTTGGATTATTGTGAATTGTTAAACAGTCTGATAGCAGTTATAAGAAAGGATTTTCTGTAGCGTTCAGTCCTGCATTTAGTCAAGTCAGTCAAGTCAAGTCAACTTTATTTACATAGCGCTTTTTACAATAGACATTGTCTCAAAGCAACTTTACAAAATCCAGGACCAACAGATACAAAAACCCCTGTTGAGCAAGCCGAGGGCGACTGTGGCAAGGAAAAACTCCCTGAAAATTACAGGAAGAAACCTTGAGAGGAACCAGACTCAGCAGGGCCCGTCCTTCTTGGGCATTTAGGAGGAATCAGTCTGTGACTGAAGGTGCTCTGTCGAAACACCTCCACAGGGAGTGAAGTGGGTGTGAATTGTTTTTGATAATTGAGTTAAGCTTTGTGAGCATTCTTAACTCTGCTACCTGCTGAACTGAGTCCTGTTCAGACCCCACTATGGAGCTGGCCTTTTTGATCTGGTGGTTTATTCGGTTTGAGTCCATTGTTCTAGCACTCTCACCCCAGCAAACCACTCCAAAGAAAAGAGCACTGGCCACCACAGACTGATAAAAGGTGCACAAAGGGGGCCTACTGATGTTAAAAGATTTCAGCCTTCTTAAGAAGTACAGTCTGCTCTGCCCCTTTTTGTACACCGTCTCCATGTGTGTAGACCAGTCCAGCTTGTTGTCCAGCTGAACTCCAAGGTACCTGTAGCTGGGTACAAGTTCCACCTCAGTTCCTAGGATAGTAACTGGCTCAGGATCCCTCCTCCTCCTTCTAAAGTCCACCACCATCTCTTTGGTTTTTGTGATGTTTAGTTGTAGGTGGTTGTTGCTACACCAGTCCACAAAGTCCTTAACCGTGCCCCTGTATTCCTGCTCACATCCTGCTCTAATACAACCCACGACTGCTGAATCATCTGAAAACTTCTGAAGAAAACAGTTGTTTTCTTAATAACAGAGTTATATTGAAAGTCCGATGTATACAGCGTAAACAGGAAAGGCGACAGGACTGTTCCTTGTGGGGCCCCCATACTGCTCAAGGTTTTTACAGAGACACAGTTTTTAAGTCGCACAAACTGTGGTCTAGAAGATAGATAGTCCAAAACCAAGGAGACTAGAGCTGGTTCCACATTCATCTTCAGCATCTTTTCACCTAGCCGTGCAGGTTGTACAGTCCCTGACAGAAGTTCTGTCGCTTATCCCTGTTGTGGAAACTAAAGCTTATAACCTGACTTTAAATTCATCCATTGGTTTTAGAAATGACTCATATGAAAGCTGAAACCCTCCCAAATGAGGTTTAATTTACCAAAATAAATTTGCTTCACTGCAGAAATATTGATCATTTAATGAACACAGAAAGGTCAGATTTGCGCCCACAAAAAGTAATGTGAAAATCAAACAAATAATTTACTTCAAATACAAAGATATGTTTCATAACATTGGTGAATGAAGTTGTGGTGCTATTAGAGCCATATTTAATATTTTGTGTGACTTCCATGAGCTTTAAGGACTGCATCCATGCGGTTCGACAATGATTCATACAATTTATTGATGAAGTCATCAGGAATAGCAAAGAATGCAGTCTTACATGCCTCCCAGAGTTCATCAAGATTCTTTGGTTTTGTCTTCCAAGCTTCCTCTTTCATCCTACCCCAAACATGCTCAATGATGTTCATGTCTGGTGACTGGGCTGGCCAGTCCTGGAGCACCTTGATCTTCTTCGCCTTGAGGAACTTTGATGTAGAGATGGATGTATGAGATGGAGCACCATCCTGCTGCAAAATTTGACCCCTTTTATGATTGTGAATGTAAGAGGTAGCTAATACTTCTTGATGTTTTAGGCTATTGATATTGCCTTCCACCTTGCAAATGTTTCGCACACCCCCATACTGAATGTAACCCCAGACCATGATCTTTCCACCACCAAACTTAACAGTTTTCTGGGTGAATCTTGGATCCATACGGGCTCCAGTAGGTCTCCTGCAGTATTTGTGGCGGCTGTGGTGTAATTCAACTGAAGATTCATCTGAGAAATCCACCTTCTGCCACTTTTCCAGCGTCCATCCGTTTAGCAGGCTGTGGGCCTTGGCAAATGCCACACGGTTTTTTAATTGCCTTTTGTTTAGTGCTGGCTTCTGGGCACTGATTCGACCATGGAGGCCATTTCGAGACAGAATCCTACAAACTGTTCTAGTTGACACAGGGACTTGAGGTGACCAGGCCTGGTGGAGCTCTGCTGCAGTGGAAGAGGGGCTGGCTTTGGATTTTCTAACCAACAAACGTTCCTCCTTAGCAGTCGTCTTGCGGGGTCTGCCGGACCTGGGCTTGTCAAAAACATCTCCAGTCTCTTCAAATCTTTTTTTAATTCTTTGTACTTGACGCTGAGACACATTAAAGGTGCCAGCCACCTCTGCAGTGGATCTGGTCTTCAGCCTCTTGATAATCAAGGCTTTGGTCGCAGGGTGGATTTTTGGCATGTTGTCAGAGGTGAAGTTGCAGTTCAAGTGAAGGTCTGGGGTGCTGGGGTTCTTTTTATACACACCCACTAATTAACCGATCAATTAGTGAGCACAGGTGAGGCTGTAAACTAGGATTGGGTGCATTATATGACAAGGCGACAAAACTTTTGTCTTGCCGAAATCTGACCTTTCTGTGTTCATTAAATGATCAATATTTCTGCAGTGAAGCAAATTTATTTTCGTAAATTAAACCTCATTTGGGAGGGTTTCAGCTTTCATATGAGTCATTTCTAAAACCAATGGATGAATTTAAAGTCAGGTTATAAGCTTTTGTTTCCACAACAGGGATAAGCGACAGAACTTCTGTCAGGGACTGTATAGTATTGAAGGCACATGAAAAATCGAAAAACATAATCCTCACAGTAGTGTCCACACTGTCCAGATGAGCATGAGCCCTCTGTAACATATAGATGAGAGCATCATCCACGCCGATGTTTTGTTGGTAGGCGAACTGTAGAGGATCCATGTGTTCCTTCACTCTGGGTCTGATGTGAGCAAGGACTAGTCTCTCTAGCGACTTCATAACATGTGAAGTAAGGGCGACAGGCCTGTAGTCGTTGGGATTTGTTGGGTGTCTCTTTTTGGGAACGGGAACCAAGCAGGAAGTTTTCCACAGAGTGGGGATCCTCTGTAGACGCAAGCTCAGGTTGAAAAGGTGTGTGAAAATGCCACAAAGCTGACTGGAACAAATCCTCAACAGCCTGGGGCAGATTCCGTCAGGTCCAGCTGCTTTTCCCTGCTTAAGTCGATCCAGTTTTCACTTGATATGGTTTAAGTGTTAAGGGTGTGGTTACTGATGACAAGGTGGCATTGTGTGCAACAGGTAGAAGGCATTGTGAGGTAGATTGTTCAAATCTGTTGAAGAACAAATTCAGGTCCTCAGCTGTGTCCTGGTCACCATCAAGCAGCCCTCCTTCCTTCTGTTTCAAACCAGTGATCTTTCTCATGCCATTCCAGACCTGACGCACTCCTTCCTGTTGTAACTGTTGTTCTACTCTCTGTTTGTAGGCTTGTTTCCCCTCCTTAATCTCCAACTTCAGTTGTTTTTGAAGTATCTTTGCCTTTTCGCCCTCCTTTTTATAATTTTATCCAAAGCGACTTACACAATGAGCTGAACACGATAAGCAATTGAGGGTTAAGGGCCTTGCTCAGGGACCCAACAGTGGCAACTTGGTGGTGGTGGGGCTTGAACCGGCAACCTTCTGTTTACTAGTCCAGTACCTTAACCACTGAGCTATCACTGAGCATGACATTTAAATCATAATAAACAAACAAACTTTGCAAAATTGTTTGAGTTAGTCAAATTTCGTGGGGACCTGCAATAAACTGCTCTCTTCAAATCCATCAACCGATTTTTTTTTTTCCTCATTAGATTTAGGTCAGTACCAGGTCACTGAAGGATAAGATCTGAAAGGTGATTGGTTGTACCTGAGCAACTTAAAAATGGTTACTCTAATGGACTGATTACTTATTCATGCAAGGTTAATAGTTTGTGTTATAATGTGTAAATACAGTTAAAAAAGTAAGACATTTTTATTGTCATGGTATGATGTGAGAAAAGAAAATAATTTGAATAGAGTATAAAGTTTTTTATAGGCACTGCAAATTAAGTCCATATTAATATGATATTAACAAAGCACACATTTCCTTTATCAGGTATCCTGAAGGACAGGAAAAAGTGGAGCAATGAAGAAGTAAATGCTGTTGAGAAACATCTTCTGACATTTATTCAGAGTTGTCCAGTCCCCATAAAGAGAGACCGTGTCTCATGCATCATTGCTGAACCACATGCACTCAGAAATCGAGACTGGACAGCTGTTAAATACTATGTCAAAAACAGAATTACCACTCTTAAAAGATAGCACTGTTTCTAAAGTACTGTGTAAAATACTTTAATTACATTTTAGTGGTCACTGCAGTAATTGTAGTACCACAATTACAGGCTGTAGTCCATCTGTTTCCATGTTAGTCCCTTTTACTCTGTTTTCTAATGGTCAGGACCACCACAAGACCAAAGTAAAATTTATTTACAATGAAGCATTGTCTCAAAGCAGCTTTACAATTTCCTATTACAATTACGAGGACAGAGCAGGTATTATTTAGGTGGTGGATCATTCTTAGCACTTCAGTGGCACTGACATGGTGGTGGTGTGTTAGTGTGTGTAGTGTTGCTACGAGTGGATCAGACACAGCAGAGCTGCTGGAGTTTTTTTACGCGGCCTACAGCATTTTAGTTGGTGAACTATTTTCAGTCCAGCAGTGATACTGAGGTGTTTAAAAACTCCAGCAGCGCTGCTGTGTCTGTTCCCATCATACCAGCACTACACACACTAACACACCACCACCATGTTCAGTGTCACTGCAGTGCTGAGAATCATCCACCACCTAAATAACACCTGCTCTGTGGTGGTACTGAAAGTTACAGAACAGAGTAAAGGGGATTAAGAAAGAGAGAAACAGATGGACAACAGTCTGTAATAGTGGAACTACAAAGGGCAGTGACCAATAAAACAAATAAAAAAACAGAATATTAAATGAAAAACATAAAATGCCCAAGACTTTGGCACAGTACAGCACATCTGTTGATGTTTATTTGCACTTTTATGTCGTGTTCAGATATGTTTCTGTTTTATACAGTGAGGAAAATAAGTATTTGATACACTGCTGATTTTGCAACTTTTCCCACCTACAAAGAATGGAGAGGCCTGTAATTTTTATCGTAGAGACACTTCAACTGTGAGAGACAGAATCTAAAAAAAAAATATCCAGAAAATCACATTGTATGATTTTTAAATAATGAATTTGCATTTTATTGCATGAAATAAGTATTTGATACAATGGAAAAACAGAAGTTAATATTTGGTACAGAAACCTTTACAGAGGTCAGACGTTTCCTGTAGTTCTTGACCAAGTTTGCACACACTACAGCAGGGATTTTGGCCCACTCCTCCATATAGATCTTCTCCAGATCTTTCAGGTTTCGGGGCTGTCACTGGGCAACATTAAGTTTAAGCTGCCCCCAAAGATTTTCTATTGGGTTCAGGTCTGGACACTGGCTAGGCCACTCAAGGACCTTGAAATGCTTCTAACGGTGCCACTCCTTAGTTGCGGGTCATTGTCATGCTGGAAGACCCAGCCACGACCCATCTTCAATGCTCTTACTGAAGGAAGGAGGTTGTTGGCCAAAATCTCGCTTTCCACGACCCCAATCCATCCTCCCTTCAATACGGTGCAGTCGTCCTGTCCCCTTTGCAGAAAAGTACTCCCAAATTATGATGTTTCCACCCCCATGCTTCACGGTTGGGACGGGTTGTACTCATCCTCCTTCTTCCTCCAAACACAGAGAGTGGAGTTGATACCAAAAAGCTCTATTTTAGTCTCATCTGACCACATGACCTTCTCCCATGCCTCCTCTGGATCATCCAGATGGTCATTGGCGAACTTTAAACGGGCCTGGACATGTGCTGGCGTGAGCAGGGGGACCTTGCGTGCCTTGCAGGATTTTAATCCATGGTGGCGTAGTGTGTTACTAACGGTAATCTTTGAGACTGTGGTCCCAGCTCTCTTCAGGTCATTGACCAGGTCCTCCCTTGTGGTTCTGGGCTGATTACTGACCTTTCTCAGGATCATCCTTACCCCACGAGGTGAGATCTTGCATGGAGCAGCAGACCGAGGAAGATTGACAGTCATCTTGTGTTTCTTCCATTTTCTAATAATTGCACCAACAGTTGTTGCCTTCTCACCAAGCTGCTTGCTATTGTCCTGTAGCCCATCCCAGCCTTGTGCAGGTCTACAATTTTGACCCTGGTGTCCTTAGACAGCTCTTTGGTCTTGGCCATAGTAAGGAGGTTGGAGTGTGATTGATTGAGTGTGTGGACAGGTGTCTTTTATACAGGTAACGAGTTCAAACAGGTGCAATAAATACAGGTAATGAGTGCAGAATAGGAGGAGCTTCTTAAAGAAAAACTAACAGGTCTGTGAGAGCCAGAATTCTTGCTGGTTGGTAGGTGATCAATTACTTATTTCATACAATAAAATGCAAATTAATTATTTAAAAATCATACAATGTGATTATCTGGATTTTTTTTTTAGATTCTGTCTCTCACAGTTGAAGTGTACCAATGATAAAAATTACAGGCCTCTCCAGTCTTTGTAGGTGGGAAAACTGCAAAATCGGCGGTGTATCAAATACTTATTTTCTTCACTATATATTAGCACATCTGTTGACATTTTGTTTGCACTTTTATATCGTGTTTAGATAATTCTGTTTTATAAATCTATGCATACTACAATGTTGATAGTCTAAATGATAAGCAGCTTTGTTAAAAGCAGTCAATATTTCTGTTACTCTCAAGTCATGCTGAATGGTGATGTCTTTTACATGTTTATAAAAGGCACTATATTAAAAACTCTGTTTTAAATCATAAGTATTTAGTTGTTTTGTTTTTTATAATAAGAACAAGCTGTGTCTTAATCGTACTCTATTAATTGTTGTCGATGTGGTCCTGAGTTTTCTTTATGTCCCAAATATGTTAGTAGTAACTGACTTTAAAGTGTGTGTGCTTTTATGTCCTAAAAATGAACATAAACCAGAAATTAAGTCCTAAAATTTAACATAAACCTGAAAAATATAAAATTTTTAAAAAAGTAAAAAAATTAAAAAATCAACAGACAGAGATGATATGTGAGCTAAATAAATCCAAAAAATAGTCTTATTTTGTTTCCAGGACCTTTAGAAAGGCAGGTCCTGATATGACTGCGGTTTCTCTTACGTCCCCATTTTTCACATAAACGCGTATGTGTGTGTGTGTGTGTGTGTGTGTGTGTGTGTGTGTGTGTGTGTGTGTGTTTGGTGCAGATCTGGCAAAATTTCGTAAAGATTTTGCTAAGGCCAAACACATAGCAATAATAACTGGAGCTGGAGTGAGTGCAGAGAGTGGTGTGCCAACCTTTAGAGGAGCCGGTGGCTTTTGGAGGAAATGGCAAGCTCAGGTAGTATACCCATTCTTCATTCACATGTATTGTTTTTAAGTTTTTATGCAAATGTTGCACAGCTATTTAGTAAATGAGTGATACAGAGTACAAAAGTATGTGAACACCCGTGCTAATTCATGAATATTAACCTTAGGTGTTTTAGCCACATTCATATAAAATAAATGATATACTTATGACTTTGGAGTATAAAAGGCCTCGCCTCACAGCAAGACGGTCCTGGGTTCGATCCCCAGGTGGGGAGGTCCCGGTCCTTTCTGTGTGGAGTTTGCATGTTCTCCCGGTGTCTGCATGGGTTTACTCCCGTAGTCCAAAGACCTGCAGTTAGGTTAATTGGAGATACAAAATTGTCCATGACTGTTTGACATTAAACTTGTGAACTGATGAATCTTGTGTAACCAGCCATTACCTGTTCTGTCATTAATGCAACCAAAGTGTGTAAAACATGACAATAAAATCCTAATAAATAAATATGGAGTATGGAGAGGACCATTTCATATTCCAACATGATTGTGCCCCTGTGCCCAAAGTGAGATAAAAACATGGTTTATCAAATTTATTGGGAAGGAACCTTAATGGTCTGTACAGAGCCCCATACCTCAATGCCATTAAACACCTTTGGGATGGATTGTAATGCTAATTGCATGCCAGGCCTTCTCATCATACATTGTCTGACATTGCAAATACTTTTTTGACTAAATGTGTACAAATTCCCACAGACACTTTTATTTTTGAATAAAACCTTCCCAGGACAGTAAAGGCAGGACTAACTCAGTAATAATAATGCTCATAGTTTTGAAATAGTAGTCCAATAATCTAATGGTCAGGTGTCTACATGCTTTAAGCCATATATAAATATATTGACAAACATCACTATATTTTGATTGCAGGATTTGGCCACCCCTGGTGCCTTCTCTCGTGATCCATCTCTGGTGTGGGAGTTTTATCACTACAGACGGGAGGTAGACTAATACCAGTGGAAGATTGTGTGTAGTACTTATGACCTTCTTCATCATTTGTAAAACCTCGTACTGCATACATTAATACATTCCAGTAATTGGATTTGCTTTTTTGTGATGGTGTCTTTAGAAGGTTGTGTATATTATTTGTATGTAGGTTACTGTCATTCTTCCGATTACGAATGTTTTTTTTGCTCCGATCCTTATTGTTAAGAGCCAGCATTGGAATGTCTATGCAACAAAAGGCTATCGAATAGGCTTTCAAATACTTGCCAACATTATTCAAAGTTTTGGAATGACCCAACCAGAGCTCAATCCAAATGAAAAATCTGTAGAGTGACCTAAAGAGGGCTGTGCACATGAGATGCCCTAGCAATTAGAGTGCTTTTTCAAGTGGACAAAGACTGCCAAGTAGCGATGTAACGATGCACCACAAGACAGTTAAAAATCGGTGCAAATGTGCCACGAGTTGAATCGGTTATTCATTTAAGATGAATCGATATTTACTTTAAACAGCAGAGGGCACTGGTGCTATATATTTTTTTTTACACAAAAATTAAAACCAGCTTTGTTTTGCATAGTTTGCACCTACCTCAGAAATAAAAGGGCATTCATTATTTAGATGAATAAAAGATAAGCATGAATACTTTATTTTGTTTTATTTTAAAGAGAAACAATAAAAGGAAACATCATTTGTCTTAATTGTATCGGGAACCCAGTATCGTGAATCGTATCGCATCATGGGTAGAGTGTATCGTTACATCTCTACTGCCAAGTCCAGATGTGTCATGCTGATAGACTTTTGCTCAAAAAGATTCAAGATTCAAAGGTGCCTCAACAAAAAATAAGGGTGTGTACATTTATGCAATTATCCTATTGCAGGTTTTTCCCCCCTTAGAAGATTTCAGTTTTGTACCAATTGAATTGCACAGATTATAGGTCACATTAAATCTTGGACTATTTTTTACATCACAAAACCTGGCATTGTAAAAGGGGTGCAAAGACTTTTTATATCCACTGTAATTATAATAATACATGACTATACTCCTAACTGTCATAAATCTATATCATAGTTAAAAGGATATTTTTTACACAGGTGATGGGTAGTAAGGATCCGAACGCTGCACACCTGGCCATAGCAGAATGTGAGGCTTTTCTTAGCCAGCAGGGGCGCTCTGTAGTGGTCATCACCCAGAACATTGATGAGCTGCACCATCGAGCTGGTTCCAGAAATGTCCTGGAGATCCATGGTGAGATACATCACAGCACACCACGTCCAATCTCATTTTCGGGTTAATTTAACATTTGCCGGACAGCACGGTGGCTCGGTGGGTAGCACTGAGTTTGATTTCCAGGTGTAGCGGTCCGGGTCCTTTCTGTGTGGAGTTTGCATGTTCTCCCTGTGTCTGGGTGGGTTTCCTCTGGGAGCTCCGGTTTTCTCCAACAGTCCAAAGACATGCAAGTAAGGTGAATTGGAGATTCAAAATTGTCCATGACTGTGTTTGACATAAAAGAACTGATGAATTTTGTGTAACCAGTAACTAACTGTCCTCTCATAAATGTAACCAAAGTGTGTAAAACATGCTGTAAAAATTTTAATAAATAAAATAAATAAATAATATTCTTTCTGCTTTTTCTCCTTTTAGGTAGCCTGTTTAAAACTCGCTGTACAAGTTGTGATGAAGTCAAGGCCAACTATAAGAGCCCGATCTGCCCTGCTTTGGAGGGAAAAGGGTAAATATGGTGACCCACACCAGCACACACACACACACACACACACACACACACACACACACACATGAATGTTGGTACCTTCATTCACTCACATCTGTTTTTCTTTCTCCTCTAGAGCACCTGACCCCAAAGCTCAGGATGCCAGAATACCAGTGAAGGATCTGCCCAGGTGTGTATATGTAACCACAATTAACTGGGTATGTGTACTGTATATTACAGTTAAAAGTATGAAAAATATACCTCGCCCAATGGCTATGTAAGTTTTCTCTGGGTAATCTGCATTTCTCTCACCATCCTGAGGTGTTTGTAAGTAGATATGTTAATGTATGGGTGTATTTCTGCCTCGGCTCCAGTGTTTCCAATTGATAGCTGACCCATTGCAACCCTAATTAATTATGAAACCCAAATTAATGCATGAAATATACACTGATCAGCCATAACATTAAAACCACCTCATTGTTTCTGCACTCACTGTCCATTTTATCAGCTACACTTACCATATAAAAACAACTCCAGCAGCACTGCTGTGTCTTATCCACTCATACCAGCACAACACACACTAACACACCACCACCATGTCGGTGTCACAGCAATGCTGAGAATGATCCACCACCCAAATAATACCTGCTCTGTAGTGGTCTTGTGGGGGGTCCTGACCATTGAAGAACAGCATGAAAGGGGGCTAACAAAGCATGCAGAGAAACAGATGGACTACAGTCAGTAATTGTAGAAGTACAAAGTGTTTCTATATGGTAAGTGAAGCCGATAAAATGGACAATGTGTGTAGAAACAAGGAGGTGCTTTTAATGTTATGGCTGATCGGTGTATATTCTATAGTTGTACAGTGTCCTTACCCACAATTTGATCTTAGACCAGCCATAAAAGCTTACACTGCAGAAGCTTGGCAAGAGGTATGGGAAACTTTTACCACCAGTAAACTCAGCCAAAAACATGAGATTCATCTTACTATAAAAACAGACAGAATTCAATACCCCAAAATTATTTATACAAGATGCTGTATAGGAAAACTCACTCATAACTACCTGCTAAAGGGAGACCAGGCCCCCACTTGTCCCACGTTCTCTACACATGCCGAAAGATGAATAACACCAGAACAAAATGTTACAATACAAACAGCTAAAAAGAAATCTTTACCTCAAACCCCCCCCCCCCCCCCCCCCCCAAACTTCCTAAATTCTTAGAAGCACTAGGACTTAGAACACCATATAAGATATGAGGAAAAAATCAGTTAAACCCTACACCCTCACAGTTACTCAAGCATCCTTATAATCCATATAAAGTCTTTTCATGAATTCCTATAAAGAAACATATCGACCCCCACTTTGACTTTTTAAAGAAGGAACCTTGTATTCATCCATGATAACAGCCATAGCAGCTGACATGACGTTAAGAATCCTGAAGTTGTAACTGTAGTTCAGTGCTAGTAATCAACAGGGCATGTGAAGTAATGAAAGTTGTAATGCAGTAGAGGGCAGCAGATACATATGAATGAGTGCAGCAGGGGCACTAAACTAAACTGAGGAGCATTTTGAAACCATTTAGTTCTGCTCCTGTACCCCACAGTCCTAAATAAATAAATAAATATTCTGGTCAGGTTTGCGGTGGGTCTGGTTTTCCTTGGAATTGCCAGGAGATTTATGGTGCAGTAACACACCCTGGACAAGACGCCAGTCCGTCGAGAGGCCTCGGCCACCCCCTTCCTCTGACATAGCCCATCAAGTCTGTATGTAGATGCCTGACCGGCTGATAGCACTGCTGGGGTTTTTCACTCTGGATCCCAGCTAGCAGTAGTGAGCTAGTGCAATTTACTCGTTATGGCAATATTAATTAAAAGTAATTGAACTTGCATTCAATACGCTTATTATCTCAGGTGCAATATTATTTTACTACCACATGTAATATTGCTCCATCCAAATGATAAAGGTCAGATGTATTTTTTGCTGGTCACACTGCTTTAAAAAGGATATCAATTTAAAATAAAATGAAGAATTATAATGATGTGTGAATGTGTGTGTAGATGTGAGAATCAAGGCTGTGGTGGTCTTTTGAGACCTCATGTAGTGTGGTTTGGAGAATCGCTGGATCCTGACGTTCTGACCAGAGTGGATCAGGAGCTGGATAAATGTGATCTTTGCTTGGTGGTGAGTGCAGTCACAGATATTTTATTTTTACATGATTTAAGTTAGAATTAGTACGCTGACATACTGCACATAAATACTTGGGTTGTCATAATTATATTACACTTAGTCAGTTGAAGTTACAGCTCCAGTGGCTTTCTCTACGTGCTGAAAGCCACATGGGCAGCAGCCGTATGCATTTTGTCACCTACACTTTGACAAGTGCAATGCGGATCAGCACTGTGTACGGAGAGACACAACCTGACAGCACTCTTTTTTCGTCTCTGTGCAGGAGCCATCAATCAGCCAGCAGAGGTGGTAATTGAGTACCTATCTGGCTTATTAATATCCCACCCCTATCTGAACAACAGGCCAATCGTTGTTCATGTGGCTGCTCAGCCAAGCCGGCAGGCGGAGCGGAGACTCGATACGATGTATTCGAGATCCCAGCTCTGGTGTTCAGTGTGTCTTTTACCGCTGCGCCACCTGAGCGGGCCCGGTTTAGCTTTGAGTATAGATTTTAAACAGAATCTGTAAGAAACATTTAATTACAAGTACTAATTAAACATGCTAATAAAAAAATAAAGATTCAGTTGGTATCTTTAAGCTCTATGTGACAACACGAGAGTAGTTATTATAAAATGATAGGCCCTGTCATCAGGCATGGCCAGTTTTATGTGTTATTTTTAATATTGTCTTGGGAACAAAAAGTATTACACAAAGATTACATTCAAAGTAATAATAAAAAAATAAAAATTGCATCACACAGTCTAACTTGGTCATGCAGCGATAGGTTGAATTTAGTAACAGTAAACAGGCCGAAACTGCTTTGGTAATGTAGATTAAAAAATAGCAACTGAATCAAGGTTATACAGTAATACCGGATATAATGTGCTGTGCTTCATATCCATAATTAAGTTAAAATGTAATTGTTTTGGATCTTTGGGAGTCTTACTGGCTCTCATTGGAATTATTTTTTTTACATAATTAGGCTTGCCTGCTGAGTTAAATCTAGGTGAGTCTTTAGGCTTTATTGATTTTATGGTAGAGCATTGCACTTCAGTAGTAGTAGTGCCTTTGTTTTTGTTTGGTTCTGGCAATTTTCATTTATTTGTGGTTTCCTGTACCAGCAGTACGGCACTTTGGTGTCACACTTTTTATATGGCAGTAACCGTTTAACAATCCAAGTTATTTTTTTTATTATTGTTTTTCTCATGTTTCTTATTTAAATTATGTATTCAAGTTAACAATTAATTGTTATTGTATTGTATTAAATTAATTATGTTATTAATTTCTCATTCAAATTACCTCCTCTACACTATATATATACTGTATATATGTATGTATATGTGTGTGTATATACATATGTGTGCCCATGTGGTTACATTTGCCCCAGTCCCAACTTTTTTTGGAATGTGTTGCAGGCCTTTTTGCATTTGCATTTTCCGTACTGTCATATCTTTCTGTGATATATATCAATTCTACAATTACTGACTGTAGTCTGTCTGTTTATTTACATACTTTTTTAGCCTGCTTTCACCCTGTTCTTTAATGGTCAGGACCCCCACAGGATCACTAAAGAGTAGGTAGTATTTAGGTGGTGGATCATTCTCAGCACTGCAGTGACACTAACATGGTGGTGGTGTGTTAGTGTGTGTTGTGCTGGTATAAGTGGATAAGACACCGCAGTTCTGCTGCAGTTTTTAAACACCTCACTGTCACTGCTGAAAAATATCCAGCCAACAGCACCCCGTGGGCAGCGTTCGATCCCCAGGTGGGGCGGTCCGGGTCCTTTCTGTGTGGAGTTTGCATGTTCTCCCCGTGTCCGCGTGGGTTTCCTCCGGGTGCTCCGGTTTCCTCCCACAGTCCAAAGACATGCATGTGAAGTGTTGTGAAGTGATGAATCTTGTGTAATGAGTAACTACTGTTCCTGTCATGAATGTAACCAAAGTGTAAAACATGATGTTAAAATCCTAATAAACAAAACAAACAAAGTGCTTTTATATGTGTATATATGTGTTTATAAGTGGAGCTGATAAAATTGACAGTGAGTGTAGAAACAAGGAGGTGGTTTTAATGTTATGGCTGATCGGTGTATATATATATATACTGTATATATCGTTGTATATATATATATATATATATATATATATATATATATATCCAACAACTTTGGGCAACTATAGCATTCAAAAAAGCTAAAAAACAAACATCGCACATCTTAAATTGTGTATCTGTTTGCTTGTCTCCAGGTGGGTACGTCTTCCATAGTTTACCCAGCAGCCATGTTTGCTCCTCAGGTGGCAGCGAGAGGAGTGCCTGTGGCTGAATTTAACATGGAATGCACACCTGCCACCAACCGCTTTATGTAAGCTCCACACACACACACACACACACACACACACACACACACACACCTCTTCACCCTGCAAATTAACTGTGTTGCTCTTCTTGCATATTACTGTGTGAGGTCTGAAGTATAAACACCTGAGATTTTTAGTGAGTCACACATTTCCCTTTCTTCTGAAGCACCATAAATTGAATACCTGCATGTGAGATGAATACATGCTATTTTGAGGAAGGCTTTCATCCTGCCTGATTTAAAGCACTTGTGAGGCAGTGTCTGTGTTGTAATATTTCTGGTTTTCAAGGAGCATGAGGTATTGTTACAACTCTTAAACAGCACTTTCTTTCTATCAGGTATCATTTTGAGGGTCCGTGTGGCAGCACCCTGCCCCCTGCCCTGGCATGTGATGAAAGCAAAGATGTCTAAAGGGATTCATCTTCCAAAAAAGCCTGGTTTTACAGAACACTATAAAATGGTCTTTAATATTTAATTATAATTGTCTCCTAACGTGCACCTGAAATTATGCAGAACCTTTTATTTCAATTAAGGGGTCATTTGTTCTGTAATTTGCAGTTAAAATATCCTAATGTTACCTGACTTTTTAATTATTTGTTTAAAATCAATACTGCAAATGTTTAAAGCATGAATCAAATCTTAAATACATGAACATATCTACTTATTTGTTTTAAAGTCCTCAGGATTTTAATGATTTTTGCATCAGTTCTACTTCTGTGACTAAACAACTTGAAACGTAATGCATGGACGTTTTCTTGTAAGTTTATTGTGGGTTTTCAAAAAATATGCTGCATTAAAAATATATTTACAGCCGCATGCAGCAACTTGTTGGTTTTAAACGTTTTATAGTAAGTAATTAAATTTTTTGGCATGCCCTCCTATTTCCTTGTTAATAAACATGATTGACTATAATTGGTGATGGGCGGAACAGTGGCTTGGTGGGTAGCACTGTTGCCTCTCAGCAAGAAGATTCTGGGTTCGAGTCTTAAGTGGAGGGGTCTGGGTTGTTTCTGTGTGGAGTTTGATGTTCGCCCTGTGTCTGTGTGGGTTTCCTTCGGGTGTTTCAGTTTTCTTCCACAGTCCAAAGACATGCAGTCAGGTTAATTGGAGATACAGAACTCCCTCTAGGTTTATGTGTGTGTGTGTGTGTGTGTGTGTTTGCCCTGTGATGGACTGGTGACCTGTCCAGGGTGTTTCCTGCCTTTTGCCCATTGAATTGGACCCACTACAACCCCGAATAGGATAAAGCATAGGATAAAGCAGCGGTAAAACAAACAATGAATGTATGAATGATTGGTGATGTATTTTTACTTATACATATAGGGCTAGTTTGACTGCATTCAATAAAAAGAACATGAAACAATAGTCTCTTTTCATGGTCAAAAAGAAAAAAACAAAATGTCACCTTGTTCTTAGAGGAAATGTATCTAGATGTAATGCAAGAATCACCAAAACCAGGTCTGTCATAAAGAAGCTGCTGAAACATGGTTGTCAATGTGTACATTAAATAAAGCTTTACATTTTTGTTAATAATATAAGAAATAGGATTACAATAGGATTACATAAGTATATTTTTTCACATGGCGACACATTGGCTCGGTGGATAGCACTGTCGCCTCACTGCAAGAAGGTCCTGGGTTTGATTCCCAGGTAGACAGGTCCAGGTCCTTTCAGTGTGGAGTTTGCATGTTCTCCCTGTGTCTGCTTGGGTTTCCTCTAGGGGCTCTGGTTTCCTCCCACAGTCCAATAACATGCAGTCAGGTTAATTGGAGATACAAAATTGTCTCCAAATTAAAAACTTGAACTGATGAATCTTGTGTGTAAAACATGACATTAAAATCCCAATAAATAGATAAATATAAATTTTTATTAATACTTAATAAAGAACAACGATTCCTTTCGGCCCAACATTTGCTCTCATCAGGATTCTGCCACTACCAAATCATACAGAACTCTTTTTGTGTACTTGTGGTCATGTAGGTCCAAACTAATTTTAGTTGATTTGCATTTATGAAACTTGTAGAATCAGAAGTTTGTGGAAACCATTTCTAATAATTGTGTTCAGGTGTTTCAGCCATCAATGTCCTGGTGTATAAAAATGTCCTTTCCTGTTATATCCAGCATAACCATGCCTCTATGCACATAGAGAAGGAACTTCAGGAGCCAGCACAGAGCCGTGACCTCAATCGTATTGAACACCTTTGGCATGCATAGAAAAATTGATTGTTAGTCATGCATTCCTGTTCAATGCCTGACCTCACAAATGCTTTTTAATGAATATGCAGTTTTGGAGGGTGTAATAGTCACATTTTGAAAAATATTGTACTACAAATGCTGTCTATTGAAATTACATGAAATGACCCCTTACAGTCACTGTAGAGGAAGTAGAGGAAAAAATCAAACCCAGATCCCCAGAACCCATGTTGCTATGTGGCACACGGTTTATATTGTTTTATATTTTATTCTGTTTGAACAAAATACTACTCTGAACACACTGGTTCAAATCTCAGCTCTGCTACCGGTCGGCTGGGCGCCATCTAGCAGGCACAATTGGCAGTGCCTGCATCGAGTCTGGTGTGGGGAAAAAGGCTGGACTAAATACTACTGCAAGTACCCTGAATAGCAGACCGAGGCACCTGTTCAGAAGTGGATGAGCCTCATGTGCGCATCCACCAAAGCATCCACCAAAGCACGGGTGAAAAAGAAGGGGTTAAGGGACTGTGCATGCGTCAGAAGAGGCATGGAGCAGGCAAATATACCCTCCTCGAACACAATCGCGAATCCCAGCCGCAGAAGATTAATTGGCTACACTAAATCGGGAGAAATAGGGAGAAAATGCATAAATTAAATAAATAGAAAAAAATACTACTAGTCAGGTCAAGTTGCTTAAAAAATTGTTATTCTACATCCATTTTTTCCTCCCTAAGACATGGCCAGTTCTGCTGTAGAGCGTTTGACAGGCGCTTCAGTGAGCTAGTGTATCCAACTGTTGCACTACCTGCAGTGTATTGTAACTATCAACTGTTTGTTAGTTATTTTAAGTAAACATCAGAAGAAAAAGCATGATGGACAATAAGACAATGTTTTTTACTGATTGGTTCACTATGACAAGTCATCACTAACAACCCGTCACGTGCCATAGAGAGAATGACTGCATGTATCCTGTGGCATAAAGTCACCTTGATTTTGTCGGTTCTGAAGCCAGATTCCAAGGTCCATCTGAAAGCTAGCCCCCAAAACCCCTCCTCCGTTTCTTTGTCTCTCCATGGTGAACTGTCACAGTTTATAAAGAGGTGCAGGAGAAAGGCATTATTGTGTTTGACACCGTGAACAGAGTTGCCATTAGAGGAGGGCTTACCTGTGTGTCCAGTGTTTTAAATGATCATTTGATTTTGAGAAAAGGTGGTGTATCAATGTTTATCAATGTTTTTTTTATATATAATAAGTGTATAAGAAGTGTATTTTAATAGTAGTGGTGGCTTCATGTAGATACTTGCAGACATACACCGATCAGCCATGACATTAAAACCACCTCCTTGTTTCTACACACATTGTCCATTTTATCAGCTCCACTTATCATATAGAAGCACTTTGTAGTTCTACAATTACTGACTGTAGTCCATCTGTTTCTGTACATGCTTTGTTAGGCCCCTTTCATGCTGTTCTTCAATGGTCAGGACTCTCCAAGGACCACTACAGAGCAGGTATTATTTGGGTAGTGGATCATTATTAGCACTGCAGTGACACTGACATGGTGGTGGTGTGTTAGTGTGTGTTGTTCTGGTATGAGTGGATAAGACACAGCAATGCTTCTGGAGTTTTTAAACACCTCACTGTCACTGCTGGACTGAGAATAGTCCACCAACCAAAAGTATATCCAGCCAACAGTGCCCCATAGCCAGCATCCTGTGACCACTGATGAAGGTCTAGAAGATGACCAACTCAAACAGCAGCAATAGATGAGCGATCGTCTCTGACTTTACATCTACAAGGTGGACCAACTAGGTAGGAGTGTCTAATAGAGTGGACACGGTATTTAAAAACTCCAGCAGCGCTGCTGTGTCTGATCATTACATATTTACATTTTACATTCACCATGTCATTGTCACTGCAGTGCTGAGGATCATCCACCACCTAAATAATACCTGCTCTGTGGTGGTCCCGTGGGGGTCCTGACCATTGAAGAACAGTGAAAGCAGGCTAAAAAAGTATGAAGAGAAACAGATGGACTACAGTCAGTAATTGTAGAACTACAAAGTGCTTCTACAACCCCTGGCAAAAATTATGGAATCACCACTCTTGGAAGATGTTCTGTCAATTGTTTAATTTTGTAGAAAAAAAATAAATCACAGACATGCCACAAAACTATCATTTTTCAAAATGTCAACCTTCTGGCATTAAGAAACAATAAAAAAAAGAAACAAATATAATAGTTGTGGTCAGTCACAAGTGCTTTTTTTTAGATCAAGTAGAGGAAAAAAATATGGAATCACTCAAATCTGAGGAAAAAATTATGGAATCACTGTAATTTGCAGTTTAAAAACAAAACATCTGCAGCAGATTAGATTTGCTAATTATTCTTCAGTTTAAAAAGAGTGCTCACACCTCGGAGAGCTGTTGCACAAAGCAGATTGTCATGAATCATGGTTCCAACACAAGATATGTCAGTTGAAACAAATGAGAGGATTATAAAACTCCTTCAAGAAGATAAATCATTGTGGAATGTCGCAAAAGATGTTGGTTGTTCCCAGTAAGCTGTGTTTAAAATCTGGACCAAGTACAAACAAAATGGGAAGGTTGTAAAAGGGAAGCATACTGGTAGACCAAGTAAGACATCAAAGCATCAAGATAGAAAACAAAGCAATATGTCTTGAAAACAGAAAATGCACAACAAAACAAATGAGAAACAAGTGGCCGGAAAGTGGAGTCAATGTCTGTGACTGAACTGTAAGAAATCACCTAAAAGAAATGGGATTTACATACAGAAAAGCCAAACAAAAGCCACCATTAACACCTAAAAAGAAAAGAACAAGGTTAAAGTAGGCTAAAGAAAAGCAATCGTGGACTGTGGGTGACTGGATAAAAGTGATCTTCAGTGATGAATCGCGAATCTGCATTGGGCAAGGTGATGATGCTGGAACTTTTGTTTGGTGTCTGTCCAATGAAATTTATGAAGATAACTGCCTAAAGAAAACATGTTAATTTCCACAGTTGTTGATGATATGGGCCTGCATGTCGGGTAAAGGCACAGGGGAGATGGTCTTCAATAAATGCCAAAGTCCACATTGACATTTTGGACGCTTTTCTTATTCCATCAGTTGAAAGGATGTTTGGTGATGATGACTTCATTTTTCAAGATGATAATGCATCTTGCCATAAGGCAAAGGACGTGAAAACTTTCCTTCAAGAAAACATATAATGTCAATGGCATGGCCTGCAAATAGTCTGGATCTCAATCCATTTGAAAATCTCTGGTGGAAATTGAAGAAAATGGTCAATGACAAGGTTCCAACCTGCAAAGCTGATCTGGCAACAGCAAGAGACAGTTGAAGGCAGATTGATGAAGAATACTGTTTGTCATTAGTTAACTCCATGCCTCATAGAGTTTAAACCATTATAAAAGCCAGAGGTGGTGCAACAAAGTAATAATGGTGCAGTGTTTTGTAATGATTCCATAATTTTTTCCTCAGATTTGAGTGATTCCATATTTTTTTCCTCTACTTGATCTAAAAAAAAAGCAATTGTGACTGACCACAACTATTATATTTGTTTCTTTTTTTATTGTTTCTTAGTGCCAGAGGGTTGACAGTTTGAGAAATGATAGTTTTGTGGCATGTCTGTGATTTCTTTTTTTTCTACAAAATTAAACAATTGAAAGAACATCTTCCAAGAGTGGTGATTCCATAATTTTTGCCAGGGGTTGTATATGGTAAGTGGAGCTGATAAAATGGACAGTGCGTGTAGAAACAAGGGGGTGGGTTTTAATGTTATGGCTGATCAGTGTACACTGTAATAAAAAGAAAGAAAAACTTCAGTCAGCAGAAATTCAGTCAGTCTGTGGTCGTGTATTTGAAATAATGGATTGAACAGAAGCTGTGAATAGTAACAGATGGGCTGCTGTGAGTAAATGTATACCTGCCAGTTAGTGTATGTACCAGGTACCTAAATGCTGCCAACTGAGTTTGCAGCTGTGTGATTTCCTTACAGCTGTCAGCAGCTGCCAAGTCGAGTTTCTCGTAAGTCTATTGTACATGGCTAATAAAACTGATTCTAATAAGGATGTATCTATGCGTGTTTCTGGTCTCCCGGTGACACTGTGGCTCATTAGCTTCTGAAGCGACGAACAAGGTGTTTTCAGAGACGACTCTCTCTGCTCTAAAAATAACACCATTTCCTGGCCATTAAACCATGATTTCACACCAATCTGAGCTTAACGGCACACACACTCACAATGCGAATCTCTTCTGACACACAAAGCCCCAAATCCTTTGAGGCACACAACACCAAGCTTACACACACACACTTCCATTAAATGTCGATTTCACACCAATCTGAGCAGCACCACAGCCTGGGCTTGTTGGGAAAGTGAGGATGGGAGGAGAGGGGCTGGAGTGCATGATTCTGATTGGAATCAGACTCTGTGTTTCCTAAACACAAAAATGGACCTAAGTGTGTGTAGATATATGAAAAAAACACCTGCTGTTCATCTTCCAGACAGTTTTTGGTTTAAAAGTTTGTTCCTAGTGTGCTTAGTGTGGTTAGGCCATATAAATGATCCAATTGTATGTTTACTATCCTGAGAATATTGCACATTCTCGATGTAAAGAGAAGAACTCAAAAACATGTTTTTTTTAAAGATGCACTTGACATTTTTGATTGTTCTTACAAATAACATGAAAACATATAAGAAACACACTAAAAACTAACTAAAAAACCAAGTTCCTCCTGTAGACACACCTATAAGGGTATTTGGATTTGATTCCCAGGTGGAGCGGTCTGTGTCCTTTCTATGTGGAGTTTGTATGTTCTCCCAGTGTCTGTGTGGGTTTCCTCTGGGAGCTCCAATTTCCTCCCACAGTCCAAAGACGTGCAAGTGAGGTGAACTGGAGATACAAAATGGTCCATGACAGTGTTTGACATTAAAGACTTGAACTGATGAATCTTAAATGCCGTCATGGATGTAACCAAAGTGTGTAAAACATGTCGTTAAAACCCTAATAAATAAATAAATAAATAGCTTGTTTATTCCTATATGTATATATATATATATATATATATATATATATATATATATATATATATATACAGTGTATCACAAAAGTGAGTACACCCCTCACATTTCTGCAAATATTTCATTATATCTTTTCATGGGACAACACTATAGACATGAAACTTGGATATAACTTAGAGTAGTCAGTGTACAGCTTGTATAGCAGTGTAGATTTACTGTCTTCTGAAAATAACTCAACACACAGCCATTAATGTCTAAATAGCTGGCAACATAAGTGAGTACACCCCACAGTGAACATGTCCAAATTGTGCCCAAATGTGTCGTTGTCCCTCCCTGGTGTCATGTGTCAAGGTCCCAGGTGTAAATGGGGAGCAGGGCTGTTAAATTTGGTGTTTTGGGTACAATTCTCTCATACTGGCCACTGGATATTCAACATGGCACCTCATGGCAAAGAACTCTCTGAGGATGTGAGAAATAGAATTGTTGCTCTCCACAAAGATGGCCTGGGCTATAAGAAGATTGCTAACACCCTGAAACTGAGCTACAGCATGGTGGCCAAGGTCATACAGCGGTTTTCCAGGACAGGTTCCACTCGGAACAGGCTTCGCCAGGGTCGACCAAAGAAGTCGAGTCCACGTGTTCGGCGTCATATCCAGAGGTTGGCTTTAAAAAATAGACACATGAGTGCTGCCAGCATTGCTGCAGAGGTTGAAGACGTGGGAGGTCAGCCTGTCAGTGCTCAGACCATACGCCGCACACTGCATCAACTCGGTCTGCATGGTCGTCATCCCAGAAGGAAGCTGACGCACAAGAAAGCCCGCAAACAGTTTGCTGAAGACAAGCAGTCCAAGAACATGGATTACTGGAACGCCCTGTGGTCTGACGAGACCAAGATAAACTTGTTTGGCTCAGATGGTGTCCAGCATGTGTGGCGGCGCCCTGGTGAGAAGTACCAAGACAACTGTATCTTGCCTACAGTCAAGCATGGTGGTGGTAGCATCATGGTCTTGGGCTGCATGAGTGTTGCTGGCACTGGGGAGCTGCAGTTCATTGAGGGAAACATGAATTCCAACATGTACTGTGACATTCTGAAACAGAGCATGATCCCCTCCCTTCGAAAACTGGGCCTCATGGCAGTTTTCCAACAGGATAACGACCCCAAACACAACCTCCAAGATGACAACTGCCTTGCTGAGGAAGCTGAAGGTAAAGGTGATGGACTAAACCCAATTGAGCACCTGTGGCGCATCCTCAAGTGGAAGGTGGAGGAGTTCAAGGTGTCTAACATCCACCAGCTCCGTGATGTCATCATGGAGGAGTGGAAGAGGATTCCAGTAGCAACCTGTGCAGCTCTGGTGAATTCCATGCCCAGGAGGGTTAAGGCAGTGCTGGATAATAATGGTGGTCACACAAAATATTGACACTTTGGGCACAATTTGGACATGTTCACTGTGGGGTGTACTCACTTATGTTGCAGCTATTTAGACATTAATGGCTGTGTGTTGAGTTATTTTCAGAAGACAGTAAATCTACACTGCTATACAAGTTGTACACTGACTACTCTAACTTATATCCAAGTTTCATGTCTATAGTGTTGTCCCATGAAAAGATATAATAAAATATTTGCAGAAATGTGAGGGGTGTACTCACTTTTGTGATACACTGTATATATATATATATATATATATATATATATATATATTATGTTTTACCCCTTTTTCTCCCACTTTTAGCGCATCCAATTTCTACCCGTCAATCATCCTCTCACTAATGCTGGTCCCTGCTCCTGATTGGGGAGGACAAGGCTGCTCCACGCCCCCTCCGAAACGTGCACAGCAATCGGAACATCTTATCACCTTCACTTGACGAGCGCAGTGCGGTACAGCACTGTGCACGGAGGGCCACACCCCCTACCGCACTTCTTTCCCATCTCCGTGCAGGCACCACCAACCAGCCAGCAGAGGTCATAATCGCACTAGTCTGAGAGAGAGTCCCCATCTGGCTTAATCCCGCCCCTATCTGAACAACAGGCCAATTGTTGTTCATGTGGCCGCTCATCCTCAGCCGGCAGGCAGAGCCGAGATTCGATACGATGTATTCGAGATCTCAGCTCTGGTGAACAGAGTGTGTTTTTACCGCTGCGCCACCTGAGCGGCTACTGTATATTACTATATATTGCTGAGAATTTAAGGATTTGCTGGTTTTTACATGAAAATTCCACTTGCTACATAGTATGCTAAGTTAGCTAACTTTAATTACATGTTAAATTGCCTAGTGTACTACCTAGTGTCAGAGTACTTTGGACATTGTACGAATTGACATTCTATTCAGTACAGTTGTGTGTAATTTAAAACACAGCCAAGTGACACATGCAGCTTTCTTTCAAGCATTTAGGCTGCCCTGCTAGTATGAAATGTCAGATGTTGTTTCCTTTGTGCATATTCATATCGTATTTTCCTCACTGCATCCTTTATCGGGATGAATAAATAAGTGAATTTATGAATGAAAATTCAGAGAACTTGGCATTCTAATGAGAGTAAAAATTTGAATATCTATCTAGGCCAGTTTATAGACATGTTAACATTTGTATAAATATGTAGAATGTGTTATTTTATGCAGGCTGTGCATCTATAGAAATGTGTTACATAAATGTGAGTGTGTATCTTTCTCCTGAAGCCTCATGTGCAGATTAAGAGATTTAAAAATAGGAAAAAGCTTTGCTCAGAGACTCAAATCTCACTGCCACACAAGGATTATTGCATCTCCATGTGATTTCAACCCAAAACCCAATCTGATTCACACACACACACACACACACACACTTTTCCCTGGTTTGCAATTTGTAGGTCAGGGGTTCTTAAACTTTTTTAACGTGTATCCAAATTTCAAAGGCTCCAAAATTATTAAAAATAAATGCATATTCCAACAAACTACTTCTTAGTAATTGCCTTACTTGATAATTAATTGTGCATATCTTAATAAATTAGTTTCATTAAGAATATTTGCATATATCTTGTTCTTGAATAGGATAAAGCAGTTATATACACCGATCAACCATAACATCCTTGTTTCTACACATACTGTCCATTTTATCATCTCCACTTACCATATAGAATCACTTTGTAGTTCTACAATTACTGACTGTAGTTCATTTGTTTCTCTGCATGCTTTGTTAGCCCCCTTCCATGCTGTTCTTGTAACACCATGACTTGAGCTTTGCCTAATGTAAACTGTTGGTTAAATGACCTACCTTGCTTCTGTTTGACTTGTCCTTGTATGTACTGTTGCTGATTTGTAAATGATCCTGCTTCCCCCTGCGGCGGCGTTACAACCTGCTGTTGTCATGTTGTAAGAGGAGCATCTCATTGGATACATAATAACTAAGGCCCTACCTAATTCCTAGCATTCAAGTGCCTCACGTTTACTGGTTAATTTGCACTATGTGGTGGTCCTAGTGTAGTCCTCAGTTTATAAAGTAAGGAATAAACTGTACATAGGCAAATTATTGGGAGCATGATACTTTACTTTTCTTTTGCGGCACAGCACAGACTACAGAGAGATGATCACGTGTGTACAGAAGCACACTTTTACACTGGTTATGGAATCACCAAAGGGACAAAATGCACTCAAAACAAAACACATATGTCAAACAATGTCAGTACACTACACCACAGAAAAGCCTATTACACTAGCAATCCTACGGCAATTCAGTTAGCAATCGGTTAGTCAAAATGTCCAAGATGTCGAAGTCTAAAGCAGCTAAAACACTACTCAGGTAAGTGAGTTTGGAAAACTCCCAACCAATTCTGTGGACAAAGAGGAGGGTGTGTCAAAACACGGACGTGTGTTTTCGTATTTGATACCGTCGCTGGATGTTCTAGGTTTACATTCAACTATTAAGGTAGGTTGTGCTCTGTATTGTAGCTTCAATGTACTCTATCAATAGATTTATGAGTGTTATTTAATGACTGCTGTGAAATGTGGCACTTCTCTTTAAAAATCTGTGAAATCTGTGATTTTTGAAAAACAAGCACATTTTCTAGTGAATTTAGTAGGGCCCTATTATTGACCCTTAAGTTCCTCCATGTAAGATTCCTACCCCAGTGTAAAAAAACACTGTTTTTAATATAAAGTACTCCTTGAATTGTCAGTGTATGTTTATTTTGGCTGTTACGTCTCCTCAGAATGTCTTTTCCCCCCCACTGTCGTCCTCTTATCCTTTTCTCAAGGTCTGGTTTGGTTGTGTAGCTGAGGCCTGCAGGTCCATTTCTCTGCCAGGCCGACAGACTCTCATTTAGGCTTGCAGCTAACATTTAGTCAATTATGCTAATAGCTCTTATCAGTTCTGCTTGGCCTGCTAATGCATTCACAAGACTAAGCGTGTAATGTAATGGAAGTCTGGATTTTGTGACTGTTAATTGTGAGTGAATTTAAAATAAACGGTCAGTTACACTGCAGGACATAAAGTTTGTGGACATCCTTCACTCAAACATCAAATCCAAAATTACAGTCATTAATATAGAGTTGCTGCTTTAACACTCAACCTTCCTGCATAGGCTTTCCATTAGATGTACAGTGTATCACAAAAGTGAGTACACCCCTCACATTTCTGCAAATATTTTATTATATCTTTTCATGGGACAACACTATAGACATGAAACTTGGATATAACTTAGAGTAGTCAGTGTACAACTTGTATAGCAGTGTAGATTTACTGTCTTCTGAAAAGAACTCAACACACAGCCATTAATGTCTAAATAGCTGGCAACATAAGTGAGTACACCCCACAGTGAACATGTCCAAATTGTGCCCAAATGTGTCGTTGTCCCTCCCTGGTGTCATGTGTCAAGGTCCCAGGTGTAAATGGGGAGCAGGGCTGTTAAATTTGGTGTTTTGGGTACAATTCTCTCATACTGGCCATTGGATATTCAACATGGCACCTCATGGCAAAGAACTCTCTGAGGATGTGAGAAATAGAATTGTTGCTCTCCACAAAGATGGCCTGGGCTATAAGAAGATTGCTAACACCCTGAAACTGAGCTACAGCATGGTGGCCAAGGTCATACAGTGGTTTTCCAGGACAGGTTCCACTCGGAACAGGCTTCGCCAGGGTCGACCAAAGAAGTCGAGTCCACGTGTTCGGCGTCATATCCAGAGGTTGGCTTTAAAAAATAGACACATGAGTGCTGCCAGCATTGCTGCAGAGGTTGAAGACGTGGGAGGTCAGCCTGTCAGTGCTCAGACCATACGCCGCACACTGCATCAACTCGGTCTGCATGGTCGTCATCCCAGAAGGAAGCTGACGCACAAGAAAGCCAGCAAACAGTTTGCTGAAGACAAGCAGTCCAAGAACATGGATTACTGGAATGCCCTGTGGTCTGACGAGACCAAGATAAACTTGTTTGGCTCAGATGGTGTCCAGCATGTGTGGCGGCGCCCTGGTGAGAAGTACCAAGACAACTGTATCTTGCCTACAGTCAAGCATGGTGGTGGTAGCATCATGGTCTTGGGCTGCATGAGTGTTGCTGGCACTGGGGAGCTGCGGTTCATTGAGGGAAACATGAATTCCAACATGTACTGTGACATTCTGAAACAGAGCATGATCCCCTCCCTTCGAAAACTGGGCCTCATGGCAGTTTTCCAACAGGATAACGACCCCAAACACAACCTCCAAGATGACAACTGCCTTGCTGAGGAAGCTGAAGGTAAAGGTGATGGACTAAACCCAATTGAGCACCTGTGGCGCATCCTCAAGTGGAAGGTGGAGGAGTTCAAGGTGTCTAACATCCACCAGCTCCGTGATGTCATCATGGAGGAGTGGAAGAGGATTCCAGTAGCAACCTGTGCAGCTCTGGTGAATTCCATGCCCAGGAGGGTTAAGGCAGTGCTGGATAATAATGGTGGTCACACAAAATATTGACACTTTGGGCACAATTTGGACATGTTCACTGTGGGGTGTACTCACTTCTGTTGCCAGCTATTTAGACATTAATGGCTGTGTGTTGAGTTCTTTTCAGAAGACAGTAAATCTACACTGCTATACAAGCTGTACACTGACTACTCTAAGTTATATCCAAGTTTCATGTCTATAGTGTTGTCCCATGAAAAGATATAATAAAATATTTGCAGAAATGTGAGGGGTGTACTCACTTTTGTGATACACTGTATTTTTACCCATTTTTTTCCCTATCTAGTCAATCTAGTCCAGCGTTTCCCAACCTTTTAGGCACCACGGACCGGTTTCATATAAGATATAAGATATTACGGACCGGCGGGGAAGGGAGGATTTAATATTATTTAATAATATTGCTCACAAACGATGTAAAATAAGCGGTTTTCACTGCAACGAGACGCTGCTCCCACCTAGGGCTGACAATAAGACAATAACACCCGAAATAGAAGCAATGAAAACTGCTTTTCTAGCGATCTCTAGTGATTCATTCTTTCTGTGTGGCACGGTAATAAATAGTCCGCAGCCCGGTGGTTGGGGACGACAGATCTAGTCCATTTGTGCCGCTGATCACCACTTATGATCGTGACTATCATACACCCCCTCGGACACGTGTGCAATAGCATATGGAGATCCGTATCATGCACAGACAGTCACACACTGATCTCCATTATTCCCCATCTCTCTGCAGGCGCAATCAGTTATGAGGAATCCCCTTTGGCATTTTCACCTGCTGACAAGCCAGTCATTGTCTATGTAGCTGCCTGGCCTGCCAGTAGCAGAGCTGAGAAACAAACTCACAAGTTTAAGATGTCAGGACTAGTGTGCTAGTGCCTTTTACCACCCAAGTGCCTTTCTATGTTGTGGTGCTAGTTTTGTTCTATTATCGATGTAGCTATGCAAATGTTATACCTTAATGTCGGCGGAAACATGTTGTCATATTCCTGTTCTAGCTCTCAGAACGATCTTCATTATGTAGTGTCTCTTTATACAAGGGATCTTCAAAAAGTTTCCACACTTTTATATTTCCATTGGAAACTGTAAGGGTGGGAGGAGTAGTAATTGGATGTGTCTGAGAAACTGAGAGGGAGCTTATAGTCCGGATTTAGCGCCATCTGATTTCCTCTTTTTTAGGCCGCTCAAAGAAGCTTTAAGGGGAACATTTTCATGTGATGTTGTGAAAGCAGAGGTGCATCAGTGGCTACATGCTTAACCAAAAAAATTTTTTTGCTGATGGCATTAAAACGTTGGTATGACGCTGGGGAAAATGCATTGGAAAGTGACTGTCATTTGTTTTTTTGGTTTTTTATGCATTTTCTCCCCATTTTCCTCCCAATTTAGCACACTCAATTTTGTCTTCCGCTGCTGAGCGATACCAGATTGCACCCAAGGAGAGCACATCACTGTACACACCTCTTCCGACACGTGTTCATCCCTCCTCTTCTCGCCCCTGCATTCTGCACAGGCGTCTCTTCCGCCAATCAGGGTCCTTACACAGCGTATGAAGACGCACACACCCAGACATAGTCCGACCCCCACCCTGCAAATATGGTGGCCAATTAGTATCTGCTGCAGGCACTGCCAATTATGCCCGCCAGATGGCGCCCAGCCGACCGGTGTCAACTCCGAGTTTCGAACCGAGGAGTTCAGAAACTCAGTGCTGGTGTTCCTGAAAAACCCTCGTATTAATATATGAAGTACTTAATTAGGCACATGTATTTAATTTGTTGGTTCTTTATTACTTGACCGCTATGGTAGTACAGTGTCAGTAAAGTGCTTTCTGCTGCTAATGCATAATTACTGAGGTTACATGCAGGATTTTAGGCACCTAATAGCACCTAGTAGCACCTGATAGCTGTATCCACTTGTTAAATAGGGCACTGATATTAATGAGTGGGTTTCATCTTTAATTCTGTGGACCATTCTTTTGCACTACATTTTTTTCTCCGGCGTAATCTCTTCATCTCATTTTATAAAAATCTTGATAATTATCAGATTTAAATTAAATCAGCTGCAAAAAACTGAAAATCTGACTGATAAAGCTGCAAAGAACCCAGGGTGGATTTTTTTCCTCTCACTTTAGAGTGCTCTTAATCCCAAATCCCGAGGCAGACAGGTTTTTACTTGCCTCTTAGAAACTAAATGAGTCTTGTAATCAAATTAATTCCCAGCTCTTAAGGGATTAAGGTCTCGTTTTCCCCATCTTTGCCCATACTTGTGTCAAAGAGTTCTAGCAATGTCTTGTTTTTTCCCCCAAATTAAATGTTACATTTTGAATGTTTAAAAAATGTGAAGAGCTGTTAATTCTAAAGCCAATTCTTGTCCCTGTCTAAACAAAAGGCTGGCCCTTACCCTGCTGTTCTGACATGAGATTAAGAAAGACTTTGCTAAATAAGACAATCTGTACGGCAAACATTGGCCTGCTCTAAAAGTAGCCTGCTGTAACTGTGGAAACAGCACTGTGGAAATGAAAATGGAATAATTACAGACATTAAATCACGTCTTCATAAGTGTAAATTTACAACCCCAAATCAGAAAAAGTTGGGACGGTATGGAAAATGCAAAAAAAAAAATGCAGTGTTCCTTACATTTACTTTGACTTTTATTTGATTGCAGACAGGAACCTGAAATATTTCATGTTTTATCTGCTCAACTTCATTTCATTTATTAATAAGCATCCATTCCTGCATTTCAGGCCTGCAACACATTCCAAGAAAAGTTGGGACAGGGGCAATTTAGGTCTAGTAATGAGGTGAAAAAACAGGTGATGTCAACAGGTGATTGTAATCATGGTTTGGTACAAAAAACAGCATCCAGGAAAGGCTGAGTCTTTGATGAGCAAAGATGATCAGAGGATCTCCAGTTTGTCAACAAATGTGTGAGAAAATGATTGAAATGTTTAAAAACAATGTACCTCAAAGAAAGATTGGAAGGGATTTGTATATTTCTCCCTCTACAGTGCATAATATCATTAAACCATTCAAGGAATCACTCAACAATAGCTGATATAACCACATGGGTGAGGGATTACTTTGGCAAACCTTTGTCAAGGACTACAATACGGAGTTACATGCACAAATGCTACTTAAAACTTTACTGTGCAAAAAAGAAGTCTTATGTTAACCATGTCCAGAAGCGGCATCGACTTCTCTGGGCTCGGAGGATCTAGGATGGAACAAGTCCAAAAGCCAGGGTCTGTCATGGTATGGGGCGGTGTCAGTGCCCTTGTCAAAGGTCATTTACACTTCTGTGATGGCAGCATTAATGCAGAAAAGTACATTTAGATCTTAGAGCAACATATGCTGCCTTCAAGTCGTCGTCTTTCCCAGGGACGTCCATGCATTTTTCAACAAGACAATGCAAAACCACATGCTGCACATATCACAAAGCTATGGCTGCTGAAGAAGAGGGTACGGGTACTGGACTGGCCTGCCTGCAGTCCTGATTTTTAAAAGTAAAACAGGAGGAAAATCCAGCTAAACACAGATACATGTTAATGCTTTCGGAGTGAATTTGACGGTTATTGCACACAAATACAGATTCGTCTCATATTTGCACTTTGAAGATGTTTTACCACACCGCTTAAGCTGAGCGCTGAACAAAACTGCAGTTGCCTAGACGCCGAGATTAAGGGAAACGTCAAGTTTAAATGTGCACATTTCTTGACAATTTTTGAATGATTTCAAGTTTAGGGGACGTTGAGTTATGAGGTACCACTGCACATTTTTCACAGACCTGTAAATGTTCTGTATGAAATCAGTACTAGTTTTGATACTAAGTTTTACTGAGTTTTCCATTTAATTTTCTGCAGTTAGTTAGGTATTAGCTAAATGGTTTAGTGTATATCATGAATCTGTTAATATTTATTTATGGTAAACATTTGGTTTCATATTGCACTAAATTAGACTGATAAACTTGGAAGAACAGGGCAGAAATTCTTCATCTTGGAATAGAGAGGGTTACCTGAGCATGGAAAACTTGGAGTTAAGGCTAAATAAATAAAAATAATAAAAAAACTTGTATATTTAGTGGCATGGCAGTAGGTGCCTCACAGCCCCATGTTACCCAGGTTTAACCTGTTCTCCCTGTGGCTGTGTACATTTTTTCAGATTACTCCGTTTTCCTCCCACATGCCAGGAGGTGGATTACAAAATATTCATTGCTTAAAGGTTGCTTTTTGATCTTGCAGGAGCTTCGCTGTTTTTACTAAGGTATTAAACTTGTCACATATATTTTTTCTTAAAATTGTTTAGTAGAAATAGAGCAAAGCTGTGTGTATGGGTGTGGGTCTCCATGGATGTTGTTCTGTATTCTACTTGTGATGATAAAGCTAATGGATAAATATTTAAGATCATAAAATCTAAAGGGAACCAAAAATAAAAAGCTAATGCTAGTTGTTTTATGTTTTGCACTTTTTAAGCTGCTCTGCTGAGATCCATTCAGAGAAAAGCTGTGTGTGTGTGTGTGTGTGTGTGTGTGTGCATATACATATACTCTTAGCTAAAGTGCAGAATTATCAGCCTCTGATGTTTACAGAAGGGATTAGCTACACGCTCTCACAGGGCTACAAGTTTGTTTTACAATAAATTAACACTCAAGGTCTGATGCTCTCTTTAAATGAAGACCAGTAACCTGTAAACACACAAAAATACATGGACTCGTACAAATTATTCCAAATTCTGAATTCAGAAGGTCATTATGAGGGATGATATGCATTTTACTATCAAATAAAGAACAACAGAGGGTAATATTATATAATGATAACATGTTATAGTGTTCTTAGTTTGACTTTAACTGTCACAACAATATAATTAATATATAATTTAATATAAAGTAAAAGAACACTTTGTCATTTCCAGCCATTTATGGTTATACACCGATGAGGCATAACATTATGACCACCTTCCTAATATTGTGTTTGTCCCCCTTTTGCTGCCAAAACAGCCCTGCAACTGTGATGCACTGTGTATTCTGACACCTTTCTATCAGAACCAGCATTAACTTCTTCAGCAGTTTCAGCTACAGTAGCTCGTCTGTTGAATCGGATCACACGGCCCAGCCTTTGCTCCACACGTGCATCAATGAGCCTTGGCCTCCCATGACCCTGTTGCTGGTTTACCACTGTTCCTTCCTTGGACCACTTTTGATACACACTGATCACTGCAGACCGGGAACACCCCACAAGAGCTGCAGTTTTAGAGATGCTCTGACCCAGTCGTCTAGACATCACAATTTGGCCCTTGTCAAACTCGCTCAAATCCTTACGTTGCCCATTTTTCCTGCTTCTGACACATCAACTTTAAGGATAACATTTTCACTTGCTGCTTAATATATCCCACCCACTAACAGGTGCAGTGACGAAGAGAAAATCAGTGTTATTCACTACACCTGTCAGTGGTTATAATGTTATGCCTAGTTGGTGTATATATACTGTTAAATATGTTAAAAAAAATGTTGTGCCCAAAAACAACAATCATCAACCACAGTGTCCTGAATGATTTTTTCTCTAATCCAGCTGGTCACTTTATTACTTTCTAACATTTTTTTTTTATGTGACAGTTCCAGTCACACCTGACATAGCTTTTAAAGAAATTCCCACTGGACTTTCATGTTATATCTCTAAGGTACTGACTAACAGAAACACACCTGAGCACAGTGGAACATACAAACCTGTTTATAAGTCTGTCTTCTCTCAGAAGTGCTGTTGAGATCTACCGGAAGTCAATTTTGATGTTCATGTTTATAGAAAGTATAACGTTTTTCGTTGTCCATCAAACAAGGGTGCAAGAATATAAAATATTGAAGTATGTTTTTTTTGTTTATTAGTGAAAAATGCCAGGTTGTTACAAATGTAAGCATTAGATGAGTTCACATTGTCTGTGATACTAAGTACTAGATGATGTTTGTTTGTTTGTTTATTAGGATTTTAATGTCATGTTTTACACTTTGGTTACATTCATGACAGGAACGGTAGTTACTCATTACACAAGATAAATCAGTTCACAAGATTATGTCAACCATAATTTAGTGTATCCAATTCACCTCACTTGCATGTCTGTGGACTGTGGGAGGAAACCGGAGCACTCGGAGGAAACCCACGCGGACACAGGGAGAACATGCCAACTCCACACAGAAAGGACCCGGACTGCCCCACCTGGGGATTAAACCCAGGACCTGCTTGCTGTGAGGCGACAAGTGCTACCCACTTAGCCACCGTGCCGCCCAACACTGTAAAAGAGAAAAGTGCTTTAACCCAGAAAAAACATGCAGTAATTAGATTGATATTTTTAAGTGTGTGTTAAAACTAGATGTATTATTTATCAAAATGGTTCTGTTGGGGACTGTAGTTAAGATTTGTGACTATCACACAACTTCTTAAACTAAATGCAAATTCCCGAACCTAACGTCACGTCCTGTGGAACACAAAAGAAACCAGACACATTTGTCTATGTTTAAAAATAGTTTTATTAAGGAAAAGACAGAAATTACAATCGAGGTCCATCACCAGACACTAGAAGATCCACAGAACAACAACATGGAAACAGGACAAGGAACATTGCACATGAAAATGGATCAGGAGCAGGACGTAGAGAACCAAGATACAGAATTCAAAGACACGATATAAGCTACAATACTTTGCACAGGACAATGGGAAACAAAAGGTGTAATTACACTGACCTATTAGTGAATAATGGGGAACAGGTGTACAAAAAGAACAAAGGAACCAATATCAGAAGAGGTGCGTTGACAAATGGACAAGAAAACAAAACAAATGTAGCATTTCCATAGGAATCGTAGTGGTAGGGGAAGACTGGGAAGAATAATTCATACTAAACATATGTAAAATATCAATAAATATAAATAATATAAGTGGTCATAAGCTAATTTGACATTTACATCTTTGTGAATGGCATTTAGCTTGTTCTTCTTAGCAGAACTCTAAAACTAACGTAAAAATTAGAAACACTGCTAGGTTTTGCTATGTGTAAACTGTTGAACAACTCCAGCCAATGAGAACGCAAGATACAGAATGAGGGGAAACACGGCGAAGAGTTGTAAATGTCAACAAGCGTGGCTTCAGAAAAATATAGTTTCTATCAGAATACATCGGCATCCACACAAGCTTTACAGTATTTGTTTTTTTTTATGCATTTTCTCCCCTTTTTTCTCCCTTTTAGCGCATCAAATTGCCCGATTGCGCCATGCTTCGTCTCCACCAATGCTGGTCTCTGCTCTGATTGAGGAGAACGAAGCTAACCCACACCCCCTCCGACACATGGGCAGCATGCCGTATGCATCTTATCACCTACACTGTGACCAGTGCAGTGCAGCTTAGCACTGTGTACAGAGAGACACACCCTGACAGCACTATTTTCTCATCTCATCAATCAGCCAGCAGAGGTCGTAATTGCATTAGTTATGAGAGAGAGACCCTATCTGGCTTAATCCCACCCATATCTGAACAACAGGCCAATCGTTGTTCATGTGGTTGCTCAGCCCAGCCGGCAGGCAGAGCTGAGATGTGATATGGTGTATTTGAGATCCCAGCTCTGGTTCCAGCATGTGTTTTTACCGCTGCACCACCTGAGCGACCCCAGTTTACAGTATTTGTGAACTTATCGTCCACACTAAACCATAATACCAATGTTGCATTGCAAAAATATTTATTTACGTCCAACTCTCACTGCAGAGCAGACAATCCCAGATAATTTTCTTTGGACTTCTTTTTACAGCTTTTTCATTGCATATCAGCGCAAACAATATGGATTGTGTGCTTCTTGCTGAGGTCTATTTTTGGAAACCGGACTTTTGGAAACTGGTCTCGCCTTGACTCTGACCAGGATAAAGCGATGTTGTAAAGGCCAGGGACTGTATGACTTATTTCAGGAGTGGACAGTCTCACACATCTTCAGACTATCAAGTAAACCAAAGAAACTGAAAGAACAAAAGGAGCGTTTCTGGGTCAGTTAACACTTTTATATTTTACCAGAAACTATATCATATTGACATTTTACTTAATAGTGTCTGCCTGTCCTTGTAATGCCTTTTAAGAACATGGTCTTTCAAACAAAACACTTTAGGAGAGAATTCTTTCTATTATTTTATAATAGATATATTTTATAAAAGATATGTTGTTAAATGCAATAAATATGAATCTGTGATTTGTTAGTTCTTATTTTTAATCTTTTGGCTGACCAACTTGATTTACTTCTATTTCATTTTCATATTTTATTACGTTTCATCCTGGTCAGGGCCACTTCATCCAGGTCCGGGTTTTCTGGAATAACTGGGCGCAATGCAGCAACACACTCCGGACAGGATGCCAGTTCATCACTGGGTCTTGGCAATCCGCTCCTTTCTGTATGTATGTAATAATGTCTGTATGTAGATGCCTGATTGCCCGTTAACTCTGCAGTACTGTTTCTAGTGCTAGTGTGCTAGTGTAACTTTCCACCGTCCCACCTGAGTGCCTCTGACTTGATTGTTTATTGTAATATGAACAAATTTTGAGTTAGATGCTTGCAACACACGAGGGCGAAACAGGAGCAAAAAAAGTGTACATAATATTCAAATTACACCATTGTGAAAAATTCCACAATAATGAACTGATTATATTAAAGGTAATGGTATCATGATTGAGTGTAAAAAGAGGATCCACCAACGGCCCAGTCTTTGAAACAAAAATGATTCAGGGGAGCTGTGAAAGAGCTTGAAAATGGATGGCTGTGTGAATACATCCCCGTGGAATCCGGTGGCCGGCTCAAGACAGGTGTTGAAAGGAAGTCAGGGGGTTCATATGTAGGTGGATCAGCAAGCAAGTAAAACAATGTCCCCAGCAGGCACTGGAAGTGCTACAGTGTCATGTCTGGTTATGACGAATGGTTTCACTTCCAGATGTTGATTTGGAGGTTTCACCATTTCATTTATGTGGGCTAAGGAGTTGAACTTTAAAACAATTAGATTTTAAACGATTTTAATTAGCTTGTTTTAGTAGTGCCTAGTAATAATAATAAGAGGAAGAAATAATAATAATGAAAATAATAATTAGAAGTAGCATAACAATAATATTGTTCTTCTTCTTCTTTTTCTTCTTCTTATTATTATCATTATCTAGTTCACTAAACTAAAGTTGTCTTTGTACTGACTTTATTTAAATACCTGTCAAATAGATACCTATATAGATTGAATTCACTTTCAATACTAGAAATACAAAGTACAGGTTGATGTTTATCACGATTTAAAAACAAATTCTTAGCGCCCAGGTGGCGCAGCCGGATATTCCGCTAGCACACCAGTGCCGAGATTCTGAACTCCTCGGTTCAAAACTCTGCGTTGCCACCGGTCGGCTGGGTGCCATCTAGCGGGCATAATTGGCAGTGCCTGCAGCAGACACAGTTCTGCTAGGGCGGGATGACCAGACTATGTGGGTGGGGTCTTCAAATGCAGGTCGGAGGAGGCGTGAGCAGCAATATACCCACCTCGACTGCAATCAGGGATCCCCCAGCAGTGGAGGACATATTGACTACACTAAATTGGGAAAAATGGGAGAAAATGCATAAATAACATAGAAAAAAAATTCTTGTTATAAATTTTATTTTATAAAATAGATAATCAAATGATTTATTGCTGCTTCTGCTTCATGGTTTCTGGCACTGGTACCATAGTGGTATTGCATTATTATTCTATAACTTATAAACACCCAGTTTTCGGCTTAAAGGCAAGTGCTTGCTTTAAAGAAGGAGTGAACTGGATTCAGCCTGCATAGTACAACTCTAAACCTAAATAATTTTGTATTTAAAAATAATAATTTTTGTTTGTTAACTTGCCAAATTAGTTTTATTAGTTTCATTACTTTAATAATGCCTAAAGTAAAAGGTCCCTAGTTTTTCAATTCTGTACTGGATACAGTTGTGTTTGTGTGTGTTCATGTGAGTGTTTGTGTATTTTGGTGGTATAGACCACAGTACCACACCACATAAGCTGTAATAAAAAGGGTGTGGGGATATTTCACTCTCTGTTACTATGGAGACATCACCCCATCAGCCATCCAGAATGAGGGACGGAGGTTCCAAAATGCAAGCTGTCATCCTGTGTTTTTTTTGCTCTCTCTCTCTCTCTCTCTCTCTCTCTCTCTCTCTCTCTCTCTCTCTCTCTCTCGCTCGCTCGCTCGCTCGCTCGCTCTCTCTGTGTGTCTCCTTGTCAATTGTTACTATCCAATTATAATGCAAAGAGACTGGTGCATGTAAAGCTGCCTGTTCCCATTCCTCTGCCTTGTCTATCGTTCACACAAACACACAAACACACACAAACACACACACACACACACACACACACACACATTGCGGAACTGTGATCACCTGACTGACTGTTATTTTTGGAGCGCTACTACTCAGCTGAGATTTTCTTTAAGTAACATTTAATTGAGATAAAAGTGTGTTTTGATGGGAACTACTGTTGATTTTAGCAAACCAATGCTTTAGAATTGCATGAATTCAAACCTAATGCATAGGACCCTAACCCTAGGACCTACAGGTACAGCCTGGTGAAAGCTTTTTACATTACATTGGAAAATTGTGCTATTGGGGGTCCATTTTTACCCTGTGGAGTTTAAAGTTGATTTCTCATTCTACTCTCAATCTGCACTATGTAACAACTCCAAAAAACGTATCTTCTCTTTAGATTTCTGTGTTAGCTAACAGCTTTACGGTCTATTTCCTCGGCTGCTCCCGTTAGGGGTCGCCGGCGGATCCTGATCAACATTATTGATTTGGCACAGTTTTTATGCTGGATGCCCTTCCTGACACAACCCTCCCTATTTATCCGGGCTTGGGACCGGCACTACAATGCACTGGTTTATGCATCCTAGCAGTTAGGCACCTATAGGACAATGGGAGGAAACCGGAACACCCGGAGGAAACCCACGCAGACATGGGGAGAACATACAAACTCTGCACAGAAAGGACCCGGACCGCCCCACCTTGGGATCAAACCCAGGACCTTCTTGCTGTGAGGCGACAGTGCTACCCACTGAGCCACTGTGCCACCCAGCTAACAGCTTTACAGTATGTTTGTAAAAAACATATTCTTCAAACTTTGTGCCGATGACTTTTAAATCAGCTTTGTGTTTACATTCCTCATTCCTTTACATCTGCAATATCTTAGTATCTTTTTGTTAGAGTAATGTAACTGTTTTAGGCCAAGGGCTTGTATGTACTGAGAATAGAGCAAGATAAAGTAGCATTTATAATGTCAAATGACTTTAAATGCACATTTTAAGGTTGCATGCAAGGCATTTATGTCAAAGCAATAGGTTGTGTGGGTGCACAGCACTTAGGGACTTCAGTTTTTGACATGTATTCCAGTAAGCTGACTGGCTAAGTTAGGACAGAGACAAGTTTACATCACTTTTCCTATTAGTTACACTTTTTAATCATTTGGGAGTTATATTATACTATTTTTGCAGTTTACAAGTGAAATTTTCCCGTTGGCAGTAGATACAAGATGCTCAACATTATGCGTTTGCTGTTGTCTTTATGATGCATCATACATTTTCAATAGGAGATGGATCTGGACTACAGGCTGGTCATTCTAGAACACACACTCTGGTTGTAATGTGTGCAGAATAAAGCTTGGTATTGTTTTCTTGAAATAACATCTTGCACCCCTATACCATGACAAAAGTTGGCTTTTAAACAGTATGTCTGTTTTTCCTGAAAACAAGATGAAACATGGACTCATCTGACCACAGCATGCATTTCCAGTATGCAGTATGCCTTTCTCTTTGTGTAATATAATTTCAGGTTGCATTTCTTAATGCAGCAGCTGACTTTATTAAGTGACAATAGTTTTCCATAAGGTCATTCTTATAGAGCAGTGGTGTCACGATTGGAGGTTCTGTGCTCTGGAGGGACTTATATAGGTGCCACGCCAATCTCTCCGGGAGCACTCAGTCTCCTGCCACACCCCATTTCTGATTGCTCCCTTCAGCTAATTAGCTCCATCTGTTCCTATTTAAGAGGGGAGCTGGAGGACAGCTGTTGGAGACTATTTTCTGTAACTGTCAGTTTAATTTGGATTTTGATCTTATCTGGTTTGTTCTTGTCTTTTAGTCTGTTCAGCCCGTTTAGTTCTGTTTCACCCTTGTCTCTGTTCGTTTGCCTTAGCCTTTTGTTTGTTTAGCCTAGTTTAGCCATGTTTGCCCTAGTTAGCCTGTTTACCCTGTGTTTGTCCTAGTCCTAGCCTGTTTGTCTTATTAAAACCTTGGTTAGTTCTGTTCCTGTTTAAGTTCATTCATGTTTAGTCCTGTCTAGTTCTTGTTTAGCTTCGGGTTTAGGGTTCTTGTATATTTAGATTAAATTAGCATTTAGCATTGTTTGTTTAGTAGTTAGCATTTAGCCTTGTTCATGATTAGTTTGTATGTAGCTTAGCATAGGTACCACATGTCTGTATCTGTGTCTTGTCTTGTGTAGTCCCCTGTCTTGTCTTTTTTATTATTATCAAATATCTTTGTGTATACATCTCTGCGTGTGTGTCCGCCCCTCTCGCCCCGTCATAGCCCTTAAACCGTTACAAGTGGTGTCCAGCCTTGCCCTACAAGTCTGGGATTTCTCTGGATTCTTAGAATCTTTTGACACTATGTACGATACATGGAAAAAAAAAAGCCTTAATCATTTGCATTTTAATTGATTTACAATTCTCTCAGTAAGTTTAGTTCAAAGTGGTGTGCTATGACCCATCTTTGACCCATGCTTTGAGAATTTTTGGATTCCTCTTGAATTTTCTATAACCCTATCATGATACCGTCACCTGACACGAATTCACCTGTTTATTGCTGACTGTAGTATTTAATATTGATGTCAATTCATGGTAATGTAATGCCCAGTATACTGACATTTAAACAAGATTGTTTATTAAATTTAATGTTTAAATAAAAAATGCAAACAATGGCATTATAACAGGCAATGACTTATCATGCCAGGCTTTATGTGTTCCTTTGTGGTTTGCACTGTATTCTCGACCAGACAGTAGGCGGTGCAGAGGCAATGAGGTGACTCTACAGAGTGCCAGACCAGGCTGGTAGAAAAGAAGTTGCATGGTGTTCTTGAATCCAACAGCTGGGTAGGACACAAGTATCAGCTGGTCATTTGCAGCCATTAAACTGACCGGTTTACTGGACTGAACTATAAATTGGCAATACAAACTGTTTTTTGTGCAAATTGCTTGCAGTAAGATACACTATATACCCATGATTGAATTCAGGTGTTTGAGACATAGCCATTGCTGTGTGTAAAATCAATTATATATGATGCAAGAAAATGATGCAAGAGTTTGGGGAATGCCTTTTCTTGTTAAAGCATGAAAATGCCCTTGTGCACAAAGTGAGGTCCACAAAGACAAGTTTTGCCCTTCACAAAGCCCTGAACTCAACCCCACTGAGCACTTTTGAGTATAATTGGAATATCAATTGAAGGCAGGCCTTCTTGTTCAATACCAATGAATGACAGAACATATGCACAACATTATCTTCAAAGGATTGGAGGTTTGCAGTAAGTGTGAAACTTTAAATTATTGCCTATAGTTTCAGAATGGGATGTCCAACACCAGCTTTAAAATAAATATACGCAGTAGAATGTTTGATTCTGCTCATTATTGCTCAAATTCTTTTTTTGCATTGGTAATTTTCTTCTAATTTTAGTAACTGTTATCTTGAACTTG
The DNA here is from genome assembly GCF_030014385.1 of Trichomycterus rosablanca. Classification (NCBI taxonomy): domain Eukaryota; kingdom Metazoa; phylum Chordata; class Actinopteri; order Siluriformes; family Trichomycteridae; genus Trichomycterus; species Trichomycterus rosablanca. The sequence continues at coordinate 26,889,638 of NC_085996.1, forward strand.
CCAAAGAGCACTAGAGTGCACTCCCTGTTCATTCAGAGTTATTTTCTTGCTACCTAAAAGCTCTATTCTGTGCAAGAAATAGAATTTCAATTGCCCCCCTTGGTGGACCAATTAACACAACCCGAATGAACGCTCATCATCGATAGTGCCTCTTGAACCTCATCGTAGCAAAGTAAAAAATAATCCACTCAGACGCTGGTTCGATGATAATCAATGTAGAGACAGATGTGCACGAATAAAAGATGAATGCGATGTGTGATCCTAACCACCTGCTTGCTCTCAGGATCGGTAGCAGAGTGCTGCTCGGGCTCAAACGAAGCTCGGAACAAAAGGCTGGAGCTGGAATTAAAGCGCTTAACTCAAAGGCCATGGCCATGGTGCTTCTAATCAGCACCGCTTTCTATTTATAACACCCACTGCGCTGCATCCCAGCAGCCTGAGTGGCGGGGAAAATCTCCCGGGTTACTTCTGTTTTCATCTCATCTCCAGTCGCACAATTATTAACAGTTTTATAACTGCACTGGCTCCAGCCTAGTTTTCATTTTAGGATGCTAGACACCTAATGTGATTATTATTATTGTAAACTTTTAAAACCATATAAATTATTATTATTTATTCATTCATTTGCATTTTTATGAGCTTATTCATACTGGTTAGTTTATGTCTGGCTGTAAAAAAAACCCCAATCCTTCACAGGCCAACACACAAACACTCAAATTCACTTTCTTACATCTGGGGGAAATTTATAGAAGCTATTCCATTATGAATATTTTTAGTAGTACTCCACACACATTTTAAAGAAATCCACACAGACCCGAAGTATAAGAGAGGAAGGTTTTGTACCTTTGTACCTTTGTACATTTGTCCACTTTCCACCTCCCCAAGACATGTCAGTAGGTAGACTGGTTGATCTGAATTGTCACTGTTTAAGTGAGTGAGTGAGTGTGTGTGTTTGTTTGAAATAAACTTGAGAAATAAAATGTTCACTATAGAAGCACTTCTGTAAGTCTGAGTAAAGTCTGCTAAATGCTGAAAATGTAAATGTAAAAGTAAATGTTTGTTTATTAGGATTTTAACGTCATGTTTTACACTTTGGTTACATTCATGACAGAAACGGTAGTTACTCATTACACAAGATTCATCAATACACAAGGTTATATCGAACACAGTCATGGACAATTTAGTATCTCCAATTTACCTCACTTGCATGTCTTTGGACTGTGGGAGGAAACCGGAGTACCCGGAGGAAACCCACGCGGACACGGGGAGAATATGCAAACTCCACACAGAAAGGACCCGGACTGCCCCATCTGGGGATCGAACCCAGGATCTTCTTGCTGTAAGGCGACAGTGCTACCCACTGACTCACCGTGCCACCCTAAGAGTGTGTGTAAATAAATGTGTGATTAGATGGGTGTGTGAGTGACACCCTATGATAAATGCATGCCCGGTCAGGATGAAGATAGTACTATAGATGTGTAAATAAATAAAATGTACTTTTGAATGACACTGGGCTTGAAAAAGTTCTCTATGATGATAGAGATAGAAGAATCATGTTTGGTTCCATAAAGAACCCTTTGATTCATGGTATTATTTGTCACTTTTTGTTGGTTCTACAAGGAACTGTCTGTGGTGTTCATCAGATCACTTGAACACTTTTAGCAGTGTATGAAGGCAAGAATATGACCTGAAATAAAATTTGCACCACAGAGTGCATGTATCTTTTTAAATGCATGTATCTCATCTTTTTGTTACATGATTATGCAAAACAATCACAGGATTCACTAATCAAACTGTACTTTGACACTAGACACTGTGGATTAAATACATTTTTGGCATCGTCCAAAAATTTGTCCAGAAAATAAAGTTAATGCTCAAGGGGCAGGTAATCACTGCACAGTGGTTTTTGTTACAAAATGTTTTAAAAAGGCAACCCTGTGATGAATTCCAGGTTAGCAAAGCTCATGATATACAGTACAATTTTTTGTTGGGACTGGATCACCAAGGTGCTTGGTCAATACTGTGTTTATATTTTAAGCTTTACTTTATTTTTCTATTCTATTTGTGCATCTTCCACATTCTCTCCTAATTTAGTTGTATCCACTAACTTTGGACATATCTCTCCTCCACTGATGCAGACCCCCAACCTGGCCGAGTAGAGGCCGACCTCTTCTTTTTACCTGCAAAAAGCGGGTTCACACCAGTGTTAATTTTGACAGCAAATTTTGATTTAGTTTTAGTCATAGTCTTTTGACTAAAATGTAATTTAGTTTTAGTCATAATTTAGTCATCTGAATTGTTTTAGTTTTAGTGTAGTTTTAGTCGACTAATTATCATAAGAATATAGTCGACTAAATCTACAGTCAATTCAGTCGACTAAAATACATATTTGTTTGTTTATTAGGATTTTAACGTCATGTTTTTACACATTGGTTACATTCATGACAGGAACGGTAGTTATTCATTACACAAGTTTATATCGAACACATGGACAAATTTAGTATCTCCAATTCACCTCACTTGCACGTCTTTGGACTGTGGGAGAAAACCGGAGCACCCGGAGGAAACTCACGCAGACACGGGGAGAACATGCTCCACACAGAAAGGACCCGGACCGCCCCACCTGGGGTTCGAACCCAGGACCTTCTTGCTGTGAGGCGACAGCGCAACCCACTTAGCCACCGTGCCGCCCTAAAATACATATAAAGGGTGTAAAATGTAAATGCTTTTTTATCACTTCCCTTAAATTATTTAAGTCATTATATACACTTACACAAAATGAAACATTTTTAATCAGGTATGGAATATTATTAATGTTTGAATGTGCAATACACACAAAAACAGATTTAACGTATTTTAAACATCTTTATTTACCTGACTTTGCTTATTGAGCATAACAATAACAAAATATTAATGACCAGTAGGCCTGCTCTGCCTGAAAAATATATGCATTGTTCATAACAAATTGCATTTTACATTCTTTATAAAACTGGGTACCATAAAAGCAGCTGTGACATTATACTGCCAGCAGTGCCAGATGTTTCAGATTTGTTGTGTTTTTACCCGAGATCGCCCCACATGGTTTACACATCGTCTTGTTTTTCACGACGTCAAATGAGAAATGTGTCCATATATTGGCTCTCCTGTTTCTCCCTGTTGACATTGTGGAGTTAACCTAGTTCCATGAGTAAAGACAGTTCACAGGCTAGTCTGGTCTTCCCGGGTATAGATCAAATTTGTGCGAAAGATTAGTACTGATTGGATGGCTACCCGGCTTGTCCCGCCCCTCCACATACGCTAAAGTAGTTATGATTGGATCTCTTTCTAACTTGTCCCTACCTTCCACAAAACTAAATCAGTTCTGATTGGATGTCGTCCCTGCCAAACATTTTCGTCTCGTTTTTATTCGTTGATGAAAGTGTCGATTCATTTCGTCATAGTTTTTATCTTTTTTTGTAGTTTTTATTTAGTCATCGTCTCGTTTTCGTCATGAAAAAAAGGTTCGTTGACAAAAACTATGACGAAAATCATTCATCAACGAAATTAACACTGGTTCACACAGGGATCACTATCATGTATGGAAAATCACGCACTGCTCTGCTTTATCCCCAGTCTCTTTGCAGGTGCAGCAAACAATTGCAGCAGTGATGAGGAATCCCTAAGGCTCTTCCACCCGGCAGATGTTGGCCAATCATGTCTGTGTGTAGGAGCCTAGCCGGCTGCTTGAGGTCTCAGCACTAGTGAGCTAGTATGTTTTACTGCTACACCAATCATTCTCCTTTAAGTTGTAATTTTGAGGTGTTATGTAATTCATGTCATTCGTCCATGTATGACATATGCTGCCATGACTTTTCACTGTTCTGGAAACAATACAGCGTTTTTAATTTTTCATGACTTATATACTACTTACACTATATTGCCAAAAGTATTTGCTCGTCTACCTTCACACGCATATGAACTTGAGTGACATCTCATTCTTAATCCATAAGTCTTAATATGATGTCGGCCCACCCTTTGCAGCTATAACAGCTTCAACTCCTCTGGGAAGGCTTTCCACAAGGTTTAGGAGTGTTTTTATGGGAATTTTTGACCATTCTTCCAGAAGCACATTTGTGAGGTCAGACGCTGATGTTGTACGAGAAGGCCTGGCTCGCAGTCTCCGCTCTAATTCATACCAAAGGTGTTCTATCGGGTTAAGGTCACAACTCTGTGCAGGCTAGTCAAGTTCTTCCACACCAAACTCGCTCATCCATGTCTTTATGGACCTTGCTTTGTGCACTGGTGCGCAGTCATGTTGGAACAGGAAGGGGCCATCCCCAAACTGTTCCCACAAAGTTGGTCAGCATGAAATTGGCCAAAATCTCTTGGTATGCTGAAGCATTAAGAGTTCCTTTCACTGGAACTAAGGAACCGTGCCCAACTCCTGAAAAACAACCCCACACCATAATCCCCCCTCCACCAAACTTTACACTTGGCACAATGCAGTCAGACAAGAACCGTTCTCCTGGCCACCGCCAAACCCAGACTAGTCCATCGGATTGCCAGACGGAGAAGCGTGATTCGTCACTCCAGAGAACACGTCTCCACTGCTGTAGAGTCCAGTGGCGGCGTGCTTTACACCACTGCATCCGCCATGTAAGGTTTGGATGCAGCTGCTCGGCCATAAAAACCCATTCCATGAAGCACTCTACACACTGTTCTTGAGCTAATCTGAAGGCCACATGAAGTTTCACGGTACCACGCTGGAATTCACTGAGCTCCTGAGAGCGACCCATTCTTTCACAAATGTTTGTAGAAGCAGTCCGCATGCCTAGGTGCTTGGTTTTATACTTCTGTGGCCATGGAAGTGATTGGAACACCTCAATTCAATGATCTGGAGGAGTGAATACTTTTGGCAATATAGTGTATGTACTTGAATTTACCCCCCAAGTTGCATTATGATGTTTTAAAATGCAGATTGTTGAAACTTCTTCACAGCTGCCAAATTCTGTTGATAGGCAATCAACCTCATAGACCTCAACTTTTGCAGGTGTGTTTATAGTTGTTAAGATGTAACTTCTTGTTTTATTCTTTAACTGTTTCTGTTATTTTGGCCACAACCTGTACAAACACATAAACATGTCATGTTTTTTTGCACCCTTTGAATTACTACGACATTTTTTGCAACTTCATATTGGTGTGTTTTTGCAGCACTAATGGACTAATGGTCTCATTCCTGATGTGGAACTGTACTACATGCTGTGAAAGTGTCTTTTCGCTGTTATACATCCAGATTTATTTGAACTTGACTAGCCTTAATATCCACCGAGTGTTGTACCGCCTGAAACACTGTTATTAACAGAGATTCTTAGAGTGGCAATTTATATTGCTCAAAATGATCAGCCCCTTAAGTCCTACTACTCTACTGCTTTTTAACCAGAATACTATACCACAATACACAAACTCCAGATTACCAGGGAAAATATAGACATCACACATATGTAAGGAGAACACACCAGACTCATCGCAGACAGTGACTGGAGTTTAGGGTCGTGGAGCTGTAACGCCTCGAGGTGTGTGATGGAATCGATTTCTGATTTGCACTCAGTGTTTGATTCCTGTCAGACCTCAACAACTCTGATCAGCGTTGAGTCTATGGAATAGTGTGACCTTGTGGTAGATATTTCCCAAGAACTTCTATATTGTATCTTTATAAAGTGGACTCATATGTACAGTGTATCACAAAAGTGAGTACACCCCTCACATTTCTGCAGATATTTAAGTATATCTTTTCATGGGACAACACTGACAAAATGACACTTTGACACAATGAAAAGTACTCTGTGTGCAGCTTATATAACAGTGTAAATTTATTCTTCCCTCAAAATAACTCAATATACAGCCATTAATGTCTAAACCACCGGCAACAAAAGTGAGTACACCCCTTAGTGAAAGTTCCTGAAGTGTCAATATTTTGTGTGGCCACCATTATTTCCCAGAACTGCCTTAACTCTCCTGGGCATGGAGTTTACCAGAGCTTCACAGGTTGCCACTGGAATGCTTTTCCACTCCTCCATGACGACATCACGGAGCTGGTGGATATTCGAGACTTTGCGCTCCTCCACCTTCCGCTTGAGGATGCCCCAAAGATGTTCTTTTGGGTTTAGGTCTGGAGACATGCTTGGCCAGTCCATCACCTTTACCCTCAGCCTCTTCAATAAAGCAGTGGTTGTCTTAGAGGTGTGTTTGGGGTCATTATCATGCTGGAACACTGCCCTGCGACCCAGATTCCAGAGGGAGGGGATCATGCTCTGCTTCAGTATTTCACAGTACATATTGGAGTTCATGTGTCCCTCAATGAAATGTAACTCCCCAACACCTGCTGCACTCATGCAGCCCCAGACCATGGCATTCCCACCACCATGCTTGACTGTAGGCATGACACACTTATCTTTGTACTCCTCACCTGATTGCCGCCACACATGCTTGAGACCATCTGAACCAAACAAATTAATCTTGGTCTCATCAGACCATAGGACATGGTTCCAGTAATCCATGTCCTTTGTTGACATGTCTTCAGCAAACTGTTTGCGGGCTTTCTTGTGTAGAGACTTCAGAAGAGGCTTCCTTCTGGGGTGACAGCCATGCAGACCAATTTGATGTAGTGTGCGGCGTATGGTCTGAGCACTGACAGGCTGACCCCCCACCTTTTCAATCTCTGCAGCAATGCTGACAGCACTCCTGCGCCTATCTTTCAAAGACAGCAGTTGGATGTGACGCTGAGCACGTGCACTCAGCTTCTTTGGACGAATAATGCGAGGTCTGTTCTGAGTGGACCCTGCTCTTTTAAAACGCTGGATGATCTTGGCCACTGTGCTGCAGCTCAGTTTCAGGGTGTTGGCAATCTTCTTGTAGCCTTGGCCATCTTCATGTAGCGCAACAATTCGTCTTTTAAGATCCTCAGAGAGTTCTTTGCCATGAGGTGCCATGTTGGAACTTTCAGTGACCAGTATGAGAGAGTGTGAGAGCTGTACTACTAAATTGAACACACCTGCTCCCTATGCACACCTGAGACCTAGTAACACTAACAAATCACATGACATTTTGGAAGGAAAATGACAAGCAGTGCTCAATTTGGACATTTAGGGGTGTAGTCTCTTAGGGGTGTACTCACTTTTGTTGCCAGTGGTTTAGACATTAATGGCTGTATATTGAGTTATTTTGAGGGAAGAATAAATTTACACTGTTATATAAGCTGCACACAGAGTACTTTTCATTGTGTCAAAGTGTCATTTTGTCAGTGTTGTCCCATGAAAAGATATACTTAAATATCTGCAGAAATGTGAGGGGTGTACTCACTTTTGTGATACACTGTAACTGTTTTATTAGGGATACAAGGGTCAGGCAGCATGGTGGCATAGCTGGTAGTGTTTTTTATTTATTTATTAGGATTTTAATGTCATGTTTTACACACTTTGGTTACATTCATGACAGGAGAGGTAGTTATTCGTTACACAAGATTAATCAGTTCACAAGTTTAATGTTAAACAGTCAGTTTAACAATTTTGTATCTTCAATTCACCTCACTTGCATGTCTTTGGACTGTGGGAGGAAACCGGAGATCCTGGAGGAAACCCACGCAGACACAGGGACAACATGCAAACTCCACACAGAAAGGACCTGGACCACCCCACCTGGGGATCGAACCTTCTTCCTGTGAGGCGACAGTGCTACCCACTAAGTGTTGCACAGATAGATATCCTTTATTTGTCATATATACATATACAGGTGTACAGTACAATGAAATTCTTTTCTTCGCATATCCCAGCTTGTTTGGAAGCTGGGGTCAGAGCGCAGGGTCAGCCATCGTACGGCGCTCCTGGAGCAGGCAGGGTTAAGGGCCTTGCTCAAGGACCCAACAGTGGCTGCATAGCAGAGCCTGGATTTGAACCGCCAATCTTCCAGTTGATAGCCCAAAGCTCTACCCACTAGGCTACCACTGTCAGGGACAATTTTGTATCTTCAATTCACCTCACTTGCATGTCTTTGGACTGTGGGAGGAAACTGGAGCTCCCGGAGGAAACCCACGCAGACACAGGGACAACATGCAAACTCCACACAGAAAGGACCCGGACCGCCCCACCTGGGGATCGAACCCCGGACCTTCTTGCTGTGAGGCAACAGTGCTACCCACTGAGCCACAGCGCCCAGCTGGTAGTGTAAGTGTTGCACAGTAGCATGGGTCCTGGGGACTTAAGGTTTAACCCTTACCTCTGGTCAGTGTCTGTGAGGAGTTTTTCTCCCACCTCCCAAAACATTAAGAAGGTGGATTGAGATTGATTCCCTGTCTAATACCTTGCGCCCAATTTATCAGGGTGGCACCGTACCCACTGCGACACTGACCACAATGAAAGTTAGTGAAAATGGAATGAATTCATAAAAGAATGTAAGGCTCCTCTTGGATGCAGCTGCCAGATGTGATGTCTTATTTTGGAAAAGTGCGTGGGGTGTGGGAGGAGGGGGTTTTAGACCGGGAGACGTGCCTCGCGTCTTAAAAAACGCGGTCGGTTGCGCATGCGCTGTTTGAGCCGAACGCAAGGTCTACATGTAGTCCTGGAAACGTACAGAAGGGGAGTCCCTGCTGTGGACGCGCACCTGGTTTGGGGGGCCGCGCACGCACTTTTCCCGGCAGAGCGAGCGCCTGGAGGAGGGCGGGAGGGGAAGAAACGCGGAGGCGGGCTCCTTCTGTTGCTCCTTATTTTTCGCCGACTGTTGCCGGCTTCAGGAGCTCAAGGAGCGCGGTCTAGGACGGACCAGACCTGGGGGGTGTCTGCGCAGCTTGTGCGTGCGGGTTCTGGTGAGAAAAAGGTGAAGGAGGAGGTCGCGCCGGCTCCGTGCGGATGAATGGCCTCGCTATGGAAGAAGTGCCGGTTCCCCGAGTCCCCACGCGGCGGAGAAAGAGCCGCCGGCTGGCCGGGACGCCGTTCGAGGATGAGTTCGACTGCAAGGAGCTGGAGAGTCTGTTTCAGAAGTACAACTTGAAGCTGGAGCAGACCGCCACGCTCAAAGCGCTGGCCGTGCTCATCCTGGCCGCGTGCGCGCTGGCGCTGGTCGAGCTGCTGTCCGCCGGCACGCGCTTCACCCTGTCCACGGGCTCGCACCCGGTGCACTGCGTCATCTTCACCTCGCTCTTTATTGTCACCAATGTAAAGTACCTGCAGGTCACGCAGCTGCAGCAGATAGCCAGACTGGCTCTGCTGTTCAGTTTTACCTTTGCACTACTCTGCTGCCCGTTCCCGCTGGCGATGGGAGCCGGACCGCAGCAGGGCGCACACGGACCCACCGCATCCAGCGCGGCTGCACCTGAGCAAGGTGTGTGGCAGCTCATGCTGGTCACCTTCGTCGCGTACTCCCTGCTGCCGGTACGGACTCTGCTAGCCGTAGTGTTTGGAATCCTAGTTGCTGCGTCTCATTTTATCGTCACAGCCACGTCTGTAAGTGCCCACAGACCGCGCGCCTGGAGTCCGGTAAGTCATACCTTATTATATGCTCACTGGTAATTCAGCAAACACATTGTACTTGTTTCTGTCCAGTACAGACCCAGCACTAGTGATTTCCTCTCTCAAACACATCTGATTTAACTTTAAGGGTATTTAAATAAACTTTATTGATGAATATGCATTAACATATTGTTATATACACACAGTTTATCATCTCATTGCATTATCATAGCATTATTCAATGTGAACAACCCAATATTTATAACAACATAGCTTATAGCTCTAAATCCAAGCAAATATACTGTACAATGCATATGTACTGCTGTATCCTGGTCAGGGTCACAGTGGATTGGGTGCAGTGGAAACATACTCTTGATGATGGGACACCAACTTCTTATTGCAGGGAAGCACAGACTGCATGGCTAGGTGTCTGTTTTGATATGCCTGTGGCAATGTGACTAAATAAAACCCCTTAAACCTTAGTAATTAAGTGGTGTCCCAATACTTTTGTTAAAATCAACTTAATTTTTTAGTTCTTCTTCTCCAGTTAGCATTCTTTAATGTAAAAAAAACACCATAATTTATTAAAACATGCTGTAGCTCTAAATCCAAGCAAATATGCAATGCATATGCACCGCTTTAACCTGGTCAGGGTCTCAGTGGATTGGGTGCAGTGGAAACATACTTTTGATGATGGGACACCAACTCATTGCAGGGAAGCACAGACTGCATGGCTAGGTGTCTGTTTTGATATGCCTGTGGCAATGTGACTAAATAAAACCCCTTAAACCTTAGTAATTAAGTGGTGTCCCAATACCTTTGTTAAAATCAACTTAATTTTTTTAGTTTTTTTTTTTCTAGTTAGCATTCTTTAATGTAACCCCCCCCCCCCCCCCCCCCCCCCCCAAAAAAAAAAAATTTATTACAACATACTGTAGCTTATAGCTCTGAATCTAAGCAAATATGCAATGCATATGTACCACTTTATCCTGGTCAGGGTCACGGTGGATTGGGTGCAGTGGAAACATACTCCTGATAGGACACGTACTTATTGCAGGGAAACACAGACTTACACATTTACTTGCTCATTCAAACCTTTATATACATCTAGGTACATTTAAAGTGGTCAGTCTATATTTGCATGTATTTGGGAGGTGAAAGAGGAGCACTTTAGAAAACCTAATGAGGACACGGGGAGAGCAGACAAAAACTAAGTAGGAAAATGACTAGAGGTAAAATTCAAACCCATGTCGCTGTGACCTATGTTGTAGTGTGGTACCCACTATGTGCCACCCAAACTAACACTCTAAAGTGCAAATTCTCATATCCAATAATAATTCGTAATATATTATAGAAGTTTACATTTTGGCTTTAATTGTAAAAAATATTATTTTATAATTTTTTTTTAATTCAGGCTTCAGTTTATTTGAAATACAGTGTAATAATAAAACAAAATAATAAATGGTGTTGTGGTGTTATGGCAGTGGTGGGAATGTGGCTAGAGACTTTATTGATGAATATGCATCAACATGCTATTATATACACATAATTTATCACCTCATTACATGAAATGAGCCATTGGGTCATTTTTGTTAAATTCAGTTACTAAAATACACATTACAGCTAATAAAAATATGTAATCCAATCTAATTTTATGAGACATTTGCGGTCCTGTATATGTTTATATTGTTTTCATATATTTTTTATTGTTAATTTAGAAATACATTGCTTAATAACATTTTTACAATCACAATCATTTACATTTACATTTTCGGCATTTAGCAGACGCCTTTATCCAAAGCGACTTACAATTATGACAGAACATGATTTGAAGCAATTGAGGGTTAACGGCCTTGCTCAGGGGCCCAACAGTGGCAACTTGGCAATGGTGGTGCTTGAACCGGCAACCTTCTGATTATTAGTCCAGTACCTTAACCACTGAGCTACCACTGCCCATTGCTGGATTAAAAAATGCATATCAGATTCAAACAAATCCTCAATATATACTGTAAAAGTAATCTAACAAAATTAAATAAGTGATTTTCAGTTCTTGTTGGTGTTTAAAGAAATTGATTTAATCCTCAACGTACCCAATGTGTATGTAGTAAAAAAAAAAGTGGTTAAGGCACTGGACTAGTAAGCAGACGGTTGCCACTGTTTGGCCCTTAACCAAGGCCCTTAGCACTGAATTGCTTAGACTATATACTGTAAGTCGCTTTGGATAAAAGCATCTGCTAAATGCCAGAAATGTATAAAAAGAAGCTTTTAGTTCTTGCTGATAGAGTAACATATGTACAGCTACATGTGCCCTGGGGCCCTGGGTTTGATCCTTGCCTTTAGTTCCTACTGGTAGACTGAGTGATACACAGCTATAGGGCTCCTGGGAACCTGGGTGCGATTCTTGCCTCCGGTTATCATCTGTGAGACTGGACTTGTACCACTGCCCAAAACTCAGATAATGTAACAAAATGGAAATATTTATTTTGTTTTTGCTGGTAAAGTAGGTACTTCATAGTCCTTTGGACCTGGACTTGATGCACAATAATAAATAATTTTAGTATGGAGTAAATTAAACATACTATATAGACAAACATATTGAGACACCTACACATAACACCTACAGGAGCTTTTATAACATCCCATTCCATATCCATTAGCATTCATATGGAGTTGGTTCCCCATTTGCAGCTATAACAGCTTCCACTGTGAAGGCTTTCTATAAGATTTTGCAGTTTGTCTGTGGGAATGTTTGTTCATTCATCCAGAAGAGCATTTGTGCATTTCACTGATTTTGGACGTAAGTGCCAGGCTTGCAATCATTGTTCTAGATCCCAAAGTTCTTTGATGGTGTTGAGGTCAGGGCTCTGTGCAGGCCAGTAAAGTTCTTCCACACCAAACTCATCTTGCTTTGCGCACTGGAGGCAGTCATGCTGGAACAGAAAAGGGCCTTCCCCAAACTGTTTCAACAAAGTTGGAAACATTCAATTATTCAAAATGTCTCAGTATGCTAAAGCATTACGATTTCTCTTCACTGGATGTAGGGGGCATAGGCCAACCCCTGAAAAACAACCCAATATCATTATCCCTCCTCCACCAAACTTTACAGTTGGCACAATGCAGTTAGACAGGTAAAGTTTTCCTGGTATTCACCAGACTTCGTTACTCCACAGTACATGTTTCCACTGCTCCAGAGTCTAGTGGCGGTGTGCTTTACGACACTTAGCATTGTACTTGGTGATGTAAGGCTTGCATGTAGATGCTCAGCCATGGAGACGCACACCATGAAGCTTCTGGCGCAGAATCTTTGTGCTGATGTTAATGCCAGAAAGGGTTTAGAACTTGGGCTGTTATTAAATCAGCGGAGCCTTGGTGCACTATGCGTCTCAGCACTCGGCGACCCCACTCTGTTACTTTATATGGTCTGACTCTTCTTGGCTGAGTTGCTGTAGTTTATAAATGCTTCCATTTTTTAATAATATGACTCACAGTTGATCATGGAATATCTAGAAGGGAAGAAATTTCACGATTTGTCTTGTTGCAACAGTGGCATCTAATTACAGTACCACACTTAAATTCAGTTAGCTCTTTAGAATGATCCATTCTTAAACAGATGTTTGTAAAGGCAGACTGCATGGCTAGGTGTCTGTTTTGATATACCTGTGGCAATGTGACTAAATAAAACCCCTTAAACCTTAGTAATTAAGTGGTGTTCCAATACTTTTGTTAAAATCAACTTAATTTTTTAGGTTTTTTTTCTCCAGTTAGCATTCTGTAATGTAAAAAAACCCCAAATTTTATTACAACATACTGTAGCTTATAGCTCTGAATCTAAGCAAATATGCAATGCATATGTACCACTTTATCCTGGTCAGGGTCACTGTGGATTGGTTGCAGTGGAAACACTCCTGATAGGACACCTACTTATTGCAGGGAAACACAGACTTGCACATTTACTTGCTTATTCAAACCTTTATATACATCTAGGTACCAATTAAAGTAGTCAGTCCATATTTGCATGTATTTGGGAGGTGGTAGGAAAGAGGAGCACTTTAGAAAACCTAATGAGGACACGGGGAGAGCAGACAAAAACTAAGTAGGAAAATGACTAGAGGTAAAATTCAAACCCATGTCGCTGTGACCTATGTTGTAGTGTGGTACCCACTATGTGCCACCCAAACTAACACTCTAAAGAGCAAATTGTCCTTGAACAGTTTTGTGATACTGAAATAATCTAATAATGATTTGTAATATGTAACAAATTTTTTTGTTGTTGTAATTTTTAAAATTCAGGCTTCAGTTTATTTGAAAGTCAGTGTAATCATAAAACAAAATAATAAATGGTGTTGTGCTGTTTTGACAGTGGTGGGAATGTGGCTAGAGTCTAAGGAATTTGAAACTGATTCATTGTTGAGTATAATAGAGTTATATTAACAGTATTTTGTTATTTTTTACACATTTACTGTTCTTTTTTTTGTTGGTTCACCATGTTTGTGTTTATTAAAGTAGTTTAATGGACTGTGTGAGTCCATCAAATAAGATACACTGATCAGCCATAACATTACAGGGCTCTAGAGTGCGACCAATTTGGTCGCACATGCGACCTAATTTCTCAATGGTGCGACTAAAAAAAATCTCAGGTCGCACCGGTGCGACCAGGCGTCCGAGGGAAAAAAAACAAACAACAGACACACATTAGGCCAATATCATGGTCTAAACCAATCAGAGATAGTGAAGGGCGGGACAATATTGTAGCGGTGATATGTGAGCGACATTCAGCTCAGCCAATCAGAATGCAGCACCAGGTTGTGCGTTCGGACGTTCTGCCGTAAGTTTAGTTTTGTATATGAGACTCGCCGGATGTTCCAGAATGAAAGTTCGGGTTCTGGAGCTCGGCGGTGTAAAGTGTTGTAACGCTCACTTAAGTCCTGACTAAACAGTTAAAGTGACTCTACCCTGTCGTGTGCCTTTATTCCCACACCTCCACCACCGCACAGCAAAAGACCCGCAGCATCCACACCGGACAGCGGCTAGGTGAGCCGACCCTCTACAGTAGCAAGGGGCTAATGCTAGCGGTAAAGTGCCGCGATAGTGAAAGTAAAAACACGACAATGTTTTCGTTAAGTAAAATATAAAAATAACTAAAAGACCAAAATATATTACAATACATGTAGTCAAAATACGCAGTGAGTGCACCGCAAGCGATTTTGGGAATCTGTGTAAAAGATTCAGTAAAGCCGATAATATAATGCACTGCATTTAAGATTACACTCTGTAACACACACACAAACATATACATATAATTTTAAATATACACACACATATAAATAGATATACACACATACATACACATTTACTCTATTATTTTTATAATTTTTATAAGTGTGCTATAATTAGTCTGTAATACTATAATTAACTGTAAAGAAGACAGTGGCCGGCAATAGTATATTTGTGACTGGTTCTAATACATTTCGAATTGAAAGGCTGAAAAAGCCCAATGCATCTATAAAACACATTACATGCCGCGATAAATGCACTGCCCAAGTGTCCCCCTCTCCCCACTGCCCTTCATTGTCAGGCAGCAGAAAACAGATCATCAGACGAGGCCATGTTGACCAGATTGTTAGTCATTTCCAAGTCAATATTGCCTGTATGGACAGTGATAAAAAAAAAAAAAAAAGTGAACCTGTAAAACTGCGGTGTTAAATGCGATGCGGTCGAAAATTTGGGTGCACCTAACTTTTGTGCTGGTGCACCTAAGAAAAAAAGTTAGGTGCACCAGTGCAACCAGTGCAAAACGTTAGTCTAGAGCCCTGCATTAAAACAACACTCACTGTCCATTTTATCAGCTCCACTTACCATATGGAAGCACTTTGTAGTTCTACAATTACTGACTGTAGTCCATCTGTTTCTCTACATACTTTTTTAGCCTGCTTTCACCCTGTTCTTCAAAGGTCAGGACCCCCATAGGACCACCACAGAGCAGGTATTATTTAGGTGGTGGATGATTCTCAGCACTGCAGTGACACTGACATGGTGGTGGTGTGTTAGTGTGTGTTGTGCTGGTATGAGTGGATCAGACACGACAATGCTGATGGAGTTTTAAAATGCCATGTCCACTTACTGTCCACTCTATTAGACACTCCTACCTAGTTGGTCCACCTTGTAGATGTAAAGTCAGAGACGATCGCTCATCTATTGCTGCTGTTTGAGTTGGTCATCTTCTAGACCCTCATCAGTGGTCACAGGATGCTGCCCACAGGGCGCTGTTGGCTGGATATATTTTTGGTTGGTGGACTATTCTCAGTCCAGCAGTGACAGTGAGGTGTTTGAAAACTCCATCAGCGCTGCTGTGTCTGATCCACTCATACCAGCACAACACACACTAACACACCACCACCATGTCAGTGTCACTGCAGTGCTGAGAATCATCCACCACCCAAATAATGCCTACTCTGTGGTGGTCCTGTGGGGGTCCTGACCTTTGAAGAACAGGGTGAAAGGGGGCTTACACAGTATGCAGAGAAACAGATGGACTACAGTCAGTAATTGTAGAACTACAAAGTGCTTCTATATGGTAAGTGGAGCTGATAAAATGGACAGTGAGTGTAGAAACGAGGTGATTTCCCTTGTAAAATAAAGAGTTCTGCTTCTACTTCTAACATAATGGAATTAACTACAGTAACAAAAATAAGGACGATTGAATATTTATAGTTAAAGCGTAGATTTATATTTAATTAGATAATTAATTAAATGAATTAGCAAAACATTATGAACCTTATAGTCAAGTGTGACAAAGTTCCACATGGGTTGGATCTACTTATTATTATTTTTATAAATAGTAATAGACATTATTTTGCTTTTGCAATTTGAACTTAAAAGCAAGCTTAATTTTAATTAACTTAATAAACTGATTTTTTGTTTATTGGTCAGCTTGTATGTTTCACTAACAGGCAGCCTGTCTTCTCCTGCTGGCTCTCTTGCTGGCGTATTTTTTTCTGGTTTGTTGAACCCAAGGTGTTGAACAGTGGCAGCATTTCTCATTCTTGTATTGTACCTGTTACAGGAACCCAACCAAACTCAAATTGTGTCCAGTGGTGACTTGGCAGCTTAGTTTTTTGTTTTTTTGCATGCATTTCTGTTTATCTGTCACAGGAACTCATCCTTGACTTGAGCTTTGTCCCAGCTCTCTTGCTATTTTGCTGCATGTTGGTTTGCTGGGTTCCCCCTGTCTGGTTTTCCGGTGAGCGTTTAGGCTGTAACTTGCATGTAGAATGAGTAGCTGGCACAATTGCACCCATACGCTCTTTCCTCTCTGAAGCTGTCTTTGTATTTCCTGTGGTTCCTGGCCATCTCGTATAATGCAGTGTTTCTGCTCCAGTGATGTAGTTTCCTTTTCTGTTCTCATTTCTGCTGTGGGCTGCAGCTTTGGTTTGATTGTGTTTTGTATTTCTCAAATTTTATTACTCTTATTTGTCTGTAGTTTTATGTAGTTCAGGGCAGCTGTAGCCTAGTGGTTAAGGTACTGGTCCAGTAATCAGAAGGTTGCTGGTTTAAGCCTCACCACCGCCAGGTTGCCACTGTTGGGCCCTTGAGCAAGGCCCATAACCCTCAATTGCTTAGACTGTATACTGTCACAACTGTAAGTCGCTTTGGATAAAAACGTCTGCTAAATGCCGTATGCTAAATGTAAATGTGTTGTGATTGGGTTCAACACTTTGCAGGTACAGGGCTACACGTGTTTTTTTTTTTCTCTTTTTCTTCAATTTCCCCCCCCAATATTATCCTCTAATCTAGTCGTATCCCATTACCCTGATTGTGTTACACTTCACCTCTACCGATACAACCCTCCACTGCTGACTGAGGAGCTTCGCAGCTGACACACGCCCCCTCCAACACGTGTGCAGTACTGACTGCATCTTTTCACCTGCACGAGGCGAGTTCATATGCGGATCAGCCTTGTGCACTGAGAGCCACACCCTAATCAGCAATATTCCTTAACTCTGTGCAAGTGCCATCAGTCAGCCAGCAGAAGTCGTAATTGCACCAGTTATGAGGAACCCTATTAACAACAGCCAATTGTTTTTCATGTAGTCCAGCCGGATGGCAGAGCTGAGATTCGATATGATGTATTCGAAATCCCAGCTCTGGTGCGCTAGCGTATTTTACCGGTGCGCCACCTGAGCGGCCTGTGACAATGTTTTGACAGTGTACATACTCACTTAGAGTGGGTGGCACGGTGGCTTGGTGGGTAGCACTCTCGCCTCCACTCTCTGTGGAGTTTGCGTATTCTCCCTGTGTCTGCGTGGGTTTCCTCCAGAAGCTCCGGTTTCATCCCACAGTCCAAAGACATGCAAGTGAGGTAAATTGAAGATACTAAATTGTCCATGACTGTGTTTGACTTTAAAGACTTGAACTGATGAATCTTGTGTAACCAGTAACTGTGTCCTGTCATGAATGTAACCAAAATCTCTTTAAGCTCCCTTAGAAAATCACTGTGAATGTAAGTATTGTTTTGCCTAATTGTATTTATTAAACAGTACTAACAGTAATTATGCAAATTAAACAAGTCAGTCTTAGCTCAGCAGTTAAAGTACCAGACTACAGATCAGAAGGCAGAACTGAACAGATACACATATACTAACAAACACACAAACTAATCTTGTAGTCATATTTGCAGAAGATGTAAATCTTTACTCTGTGGAACCTCTTGACGGCAAAGTCATGGATTATTTGATTTATTGATTAATTTATCTTCTCTAAGTGTGCAACCTGATTAAAGTTCAGAACCTACACAGAAGCACCCGGAGCAGGGTGGAAATACTCTCTGGGCATGGCACCAATCGATCACTTGACATCACATTCTCACCCATTCACTTAATTTCTTATATCTTAAGGCAATTTATGGTGGCTAATTCACTTACGGGCGTGTATCCCACTACACACTCACTCACACATGATTGACTTATTCATAATTAGGTGCAATACACTAATGTTCTTTATATTATAATAATAATAGTAACAACAACAATAATAGGTTGGCACAGTGAATGTCACAACAAGAAGGTCCTGGGTTTGATTCCCAGGTGGAGCAGTCCAGGTCCTTTCTGTGTGGAGTTTGCATGTTCTCCCTGTGTCTGCGCTGGTCTTCTCCAAGAGCTCCCGTATCCTTCCACAGTTTAAAGACCTGCAGTTAGGTTAATTAGAGATACAACATTGCCCTAGATGTAAATCTGTGTGTATGTGTGCCCTGTGATGGACTGCTAACATGTATAGGGTGTTTCCTACTTTCGCCTGGTGAATTTTACCCACCGTGATCCTGAATAGGATAAAGCGGTGGTAAAACAGACAATGAATAATAATAATAATAACAATAATAATAACAGTCTGGACAGTGACTCTGTGAGTAGCAGAGGGTCCTGGGTTCGATTCCCAGGTGGAGCAGTCCAGGTCCTTTCTCTGAGGAGTTTGCAAGTTCTCCCTGGTTCACTGGTTTTCTCCAGGAGCTCCGGTTTTCTTCAACAGTCAAAGACATGCAATCAGGTTAATTCGAGCTACTAAAATTGTCTTAGGTGTAAATGTGTGTGTGTGTGAGTGTGTGTGTGTGTCCGTCCATTTTTTCAGCTCCACTTACCATATAGAAGCACTTTGAAGTTCTACAATTAAAGACTGTAGTCCATCTATTTCGTTACATACTTTTTTTAACCTGCTTTCACTCTGTTCTTCAATGGTCAGGACCCCCACAGGACCACCACAGAGCAGGTATTATTTAGGTGGTGGATGATTCTCAGCACTGCAGTTACAATGACATGATGGTGGTGTGTTAGTGTTTGTTGTGCTGGTATGAGTGGATCAGACACAGCAGCACTACTGAAGTTTTTAAATACCATTCTATTAGACACTCCTACCTAGTTGGTCTAAACTTGTAGATGTAAAATCAGAGACGATCGCTCATCTATTGCTGCTGTTTGAGTTGGTCATCTTCTAGACCTTCATCAGTGGTCACAGGACGCTGCCCACAGGGCGCTGTTGGCTGGATATATTTTTGGTTGGTGGACTATTCTCAGTCCAGCAGTGACAGTGAGGTGTTTAAAAACTCAATCAGTGCTGCTGTGTCTGATCCACTCATACCAGCACAACACACACTAACTCACCACCACCATGTCAGTGTCACTGCAGTGCTGAGAATGATCCACCACCCAAATAATGCCTACTCTGTAGTGGTCCTGTGGGGGTCCTGACCATTGAAGAACAGCATGAAAGAGGGTTAACAAAGCATGCAGAGAAACACATGGACTACAGTCAGTAATTGTAGAACTACAAAGTGCTTCTATATGGTAAGTGGAGCTGATAAAATGGACAGTGAGTGTAGAAACAAGGAGGTGGTTTTAATGTTATGGCTGATCGGTGTATATCCATCCATACATACATACATACATACATACATACAAACCTGCATACATGAAGGCATGGGGGAAAATTATACAGATGGGTGACAAATTAAAGAAAAAACTGAATTAACTAGATACAGAAACACATTGAGTGCAGATGCTCTCAGACAGATGTACTGCATGATACATGTTAGCAGTTAACAGCCTACACTGCTCCGAGGCATGTGTAAAATGCTAAGCAGGTTAAGTTGACCTCATTTTTGGATCATGATGGAAAGCAAAAAAAAAAAAAACATGCTGTCGGGGCATTTTGCTGGAATTGGTTTGATTAACTTCACCCCTTAAAGAGAGGAGTCAATGAAAATCACAAACAATACCAAGTTATTATGTTTGATCTTTTCTGATGGGAGTGGTATCTACGGGACGACAGCACCCCCATACAGAGGGCACAAGGGGTCACTGAATAGTTTGATAAGTATGTAAACTATGTAAATCATGTTGAATTTACTGTCACCAAATGTCAACCTAATTAAAATTAAGCGGCACGGTGACTCTGTGGGTAGCCTCATCACTGTTGCAAGAAGGTTCTGGGTTCAAATCCCAATACACACTCATTCATGCAGTATTAACATATTCATAACTAGGTGCAATACACAAAGGTGTATTATACCTGGTGCATTACTGTTCATATAATAATAAGAATAAGAATAACAATATTAATAATAATAAAAGAGCAGCACATTGATTTGTATGTGAATTTAGATAAATGTGTTTTACATTAAGCGGCACGGTGACTCTATGGGTAGCACTGTCGCCTCATCACTGTTGCAAGAAGGTCCGGGTTTCTATTCCCAATACACACTCATTCATGCATTGCTAAGGTATTCATAACCAGGTGCAATACATATGGTGTGTTGTACCTGGTGCACTACTGTTCATATAATAATAATAACAGTAATAGGGCAGCACTCTGTGAGTAACTCTGTAAGTAGCACTGTTATCTCACAGCAAGAAGGTCCTGGGTTCGATTTCCAGGTTAACTTTTCCCCTTTAAAGAGAGTACCAAGTTATTATGACCGATCACATTATCTTTTACTGATTGGAGTGGTTTCTACAGGATGAAACACCCCCATAAAAAGGGCAGAAGGGGCACAGTGCACGGTGGCTTGGTGGGTAGCACCGTCGCCTCATCACTGTCATAAGAAGGTCCTAGTTTCAATTCCCTAGTGGCGTGGTCTAGGTCCTTTTTGTGTGATGTGTGTCCACATGGGTTTTCTCTGGGAGCTATGGTTTCCTTCCAAATTCCAAAGACATGCAGTCGGTTTAAGTGGAGGTACTAAAGTCCCTCTAGGTATGTGTGTGTGTAAATGTGTGTATGTGTGTTTGTCCTGTGATAGACTTGTGACCTGTCCAGGGAGTTTCCTGCCTTTCGCCCAGTGAATCGGACCCACCACGACCCTGAATAGTATAAAGCGGTGGTAAAACAGACAGTGAATGATGCTTTACAATAACATTTGTCCAAAGTGACTTTGAGTTAATATCATAAGGTCACGCAAGCAATTGATGGTAAGCGTTTTGCTTAGGGGCCCAACAGTGGCAACTTGGCAGCAGAGGGGATTGAATTAGCAACTGTCTGATTACTAGTCCAGTACTTTAAACACTGAGCTACCACTGTCCCACTGTTAGTTCTTCACCAAAACACCATGTGAGAAAAAACAACATGGTTATCTCCTTCCAGTAAAGCTGTTCTGTATGGTCTTGTTGGCCCAATACCTTGCTATGACCCTTTAAGTTTTAGAAAAGGTGGTATTATGGTACAGAAGGTAGTGAGGATGCTGCACAGCTTCAGTATCCCGGTGACCTGGGTTCTAAAATTGCCTTCAGTCACTGTCAATTAGGAGCTTGAAATGTTCTCTCCCTGTCTGCTTAGGTTTTGTCTAGGTTTCCTCTCACCTCCCCATATCATGCTACTAGGTGAAATGGCAGCTCTAAATTGCCTCTGAAATAAATTGGAAACCTGGTCAGGGTAAGTTCCCTTGTCTTCGGGTAAGCTCCAGACCCGACTTAATCCTGATCAGGATAAAACAGTGAGCAAAGATGAATAAATAATAATAATAATAAATGTTTATTTCTCTTTTAATTTGTCATTTAATGGGATTCTACAAGTGAAATGGTTCTAGTGCTAGTCACTAATGGCCCACTTTTTGGTGATCTGTACAAAGATAAATTACCTTAAAAAAGGTTTACGTATAACATATTTGAATAGTGCATTAAAATGATTAAAATAAACCAAGCAAATCATGACTATTTGTGTATATACTGTTATTTAAGTTCATCATGAAACAACCTGCCCATTATTACTCTAAATGCATACCAAAACTAAATATCATTTTTAGTCCGTTGTGTTAAATCAGAGTTTTAAATGAAAACAAAGCTTACATTTATCCCTGTAAGCTGTGCTGAACTGTGTTCCACATGCAAAGGATTAATTGGTCCATGTTGTATAAATCTTGATGATGGTGTATCTGTCCTACACATACGTAATGACTGAGGCTAAAGAATGTCATGCATCACACAGTTTGATGCCAGTGGTCACAAGCAGGATTAGGGCTGCAGTATGTAAAATTAACGGCTTTATTGAGTCTGCTGCTCGCGTATGGTCCCAGCATTAAACCCAGTAGGTAGTTTGAGTGCTGGAGCTAGGCAGTCTAAAGTGTTGTAACGCTCATTGAAGTCCTGACTAAACAGTTAAAGTGACTCTACCTTGTCGTGTGCCTTTATTCCCACACCTCCACCACCGCACGCAGCAAAAGACCCGTAGCATCCCCGCCGGACGAGCAGCACTCGCAGCGGCTAGGTGAGCCGACCCTCTACAGTAGCAAGTGGCTTATGCTAGCGGTAAAGTGCAGCGATAACAAAATATTTTAAAATATTAAAATAACTAAAGGACAATAAAATATCAGAATACATGTAATCAAAATATACAGTGAGTGCACAGGGGGGCCCAATTTTTTTTTTTTACGCCACTGCTGATATCGATTGACATGGAAAGCCTGAAATGGACATTCCGAGTCAGACCTGTTAAATGTTCTGGCAACAGTGTGTACAGAATTGTATCATCAGCTATCCAGGTCTCTAAAATAGAAACTTATAGTATTAACTTTTTTAAATCAGATGAATTTGTCGATTTGAGGGGAAGTTTAGCATAAGTGTTTTTTTCTTAATTTCAGTCTACATACTGCAGCTTTAAAAAACATAGCCAATAAACCAAATGTGACAAAGATCTGCTTTTCAATTCAATGATTCTAATAGTTTCAAATGCTGCGTGAAAAAAGTATTTGCCATTCTCCTGATTTTTTAGTATATTTTAGTTTATTTTACTATTAAACATAAATATTTATTTAAAACCTGTATCACCCTATCGAAGTCATTTGACAGTTTTTCAAAAATAGTTTGCAAGTAAAAGTCAGTAACACCTGCTTATGAAGCGGTAAAAAGGCCTTCATAAAATGTTGACATTCAAATAATTTGTACAATTTCATGGATTTCTACATTAAAAATGCTCTATTGTCTAATATAATATTTAGTTATAATTAGCACAGAACTAAAAATTCAGGTACTTCCCCCCCTCTAGGGTGGCACGGTGGGTAGCACTCTTGCCTCACAGCATGAAGGTCCTGGGTTCAATTTCCAGGTGGAGCGGTCCGGGCCCTTTCTGTATGGAGTTTGCATATTCTCCCAGTGTCTGTGTGGGTTTCCTTCGGGAGCTCCGGTTTCCTCACACAGTCCAAAAACATTCAAGTGAGGTGAATTGAAGATACAAAAATGTCCATGACTGTGTTTGACAATAAAAACTGATGAACCTTGTGTAACCAGTAATTACCTGTCCTCTCATGAATGTAACCAAAGTGAAACATGATGTTAAAATTCTAATAAAATAATGTTAAAAGTCTACTAAGTCAATAAGAGCAACTTAACCCTGCTAAACCTGGCACATGTTGTTTGGACAAAAACACCCTTGTAGTTTGATAAAAAAAATATTCAACAATCAACAATGATCAACAATGATCACTGGTTAAAGAAAGGACTTCACATGTATTGTTGAATGTATTGGTACCTGAAGGACAGGATGTACTTTAACCTGCTAATGTGGAATATAAAGTAACCATTTTGTCTCTTATTCTGATGTCAAAAGTGTTGGCTAATCCATACACAGATCAATAATTAATGTCCTTTATGCAGTCAACCAGGTACAGCATGTGCTGCATCTGACCCCCATCCACCTACAATGTGCCTTCAATAATAAATGTGTTCTGTCTATAGGTCTGCATTTCCTAAACCAATTCCAGTTGCCTTCAAGCATTTTAGAATGTTCCTAGGATGATATTTTCAAATGTAATACTTAATTGACTATCGATTTTTTAAGAATAAGAACCTTGTTTATCTTATGCTTTGTGAACAAAGCTGTAACAGGTCATTTACTTTTAGAGTCAGGAAGCATAAATCAGCTTGCCATAGTCCCAAACGGACTACAAATCCTAGGAGCCGTAGCGCTAATGAGTACTAATGCACCACACCTGATTCCAGGGCTATTTAAGGTAAGCCTAGAGTTCAGTGCAGTGCTGAGTCAATAACAATACTCACGATTGGTAAGGTGGTCAGCTAGTGTGCGTTCTCACTTGCTTTTTTCACCAAGATATATCTCTAGCTGTTCTAGGCATTAGTAAATATTGTTACATGTTTCCTTAGTCAAGTCATTTTCTGACTGAGTGAATCTTCGACAAAATCGGTTGAACAAACTCACACTCACAGTGCAGTATTTTTTCACAGTCCTCGACCTCGACCATGTATCAGTTAGCTGGTGAATAGAGTACCTGGTTAGCTGGCTGTGATTGCGGTTCCACCTAGCTCTCTCTTCCGAATTTCAAATTCCGACACGGGAAGAATTGACTCCTTGATTTAGTGAATAAATTAAGATATGTAGTGTCTAAGAGTCTTAAACACTCTATTGTAGCTTTAGTTGTATTTTTTAATTTATAATCCTGTCGTACGCTGAACCTCTGGCCTAGTCTCAGGTCACATTTATTATCAACTTAATAAATCATTTTGATCAAGTAGATGCCCATCTCCTCCACCAACAGAACAGGGCTTAGTGTACTCCAATTGACTCTAGACTGTGGACTACAATCAATAAAAATTTATTCTAAACACTTTACTGCTGCTTTACTTGGGACTTAACAACTTCATATTTTAATGTACTTAATTGTAGACCTGTCAATATAAGTCAAAATTAACCTGAATATGTGTTCACTGTGTTTTAAAGGTTGGTATTCCAGCTATGAATGTTGATTAAGTGTCATTTACACACACACACACACACATACAGATGACAAAATTTGCTCTGTGTGTTTGCAGCTGGTGGCAAATGCAGTGCTGCTGGTTGGTGTGAACCTTTCGGGTGTGTTTGTGCGGGTGCTTACTGAGCGTGCCCAGAGGAAGTCCTTTCTTCAGGCCAGGAACTGCATCCAACAGCGCCTGCAGCTGGAGGACGAAAATGAAAAACAGGTCCCAGCACACTACACACTGAGACACAAAGAGAAACATATGTACAATACAAAATACAACTAAGCAAAAAAAGAATAAAAGATAGAAAGAAAAAAAGTTCAGTTTGGCTTAGTTGGTAAAAAGATAGTCTGGCCCAGTGATGTTCAAAATTATTAATAAAAAACTCAACAACTTCCAGTCTGTCTATTGAACTAAACAATTTGAAATTAAAGGTAAGTAAATTAAATATATATACACACACACACACACACACACACACACACACACACACGCCGATCAGCCATAACATTAAAACCACCTCCTTGTTTCTACACTTACTGTCCATTTTATCAGTTCCAATTGCGATATGTAGTTCTTCAATTACTGACTGGAGTCCATCTGTTTCTCTGCATGCTTTGTTAGCCCCCTTTCATGCTGTTCTTCAATGGTCAGGACTCTCCCAGGACCACCACAGAGCAGGTATTATTTAGGTGGTGGATCATTCTCAGCACTGCAGTGACACTGACATCGTGGTGGTGTGTTAGTGTGTGTTGTGCTGGTATGAGTGGATCAGACACAACAGTGCTGCTGGAGTTTTGAAATACCGTGTCCACTCACTGTCCACTCTATTAGACACTCCTACCTAATTGGTCCACCTTGTAGATGTAAAAACACACCACCACCATGTCATTGTCACTGCAGTGCTGAGAATGATCCACCACCCAAATCAGTAATCAGTCAGTAATTGTAGAACTTCAAAGTGCTTTTATGTGGTAAGTGGAGCTGATAAAATGGTAAAATGTACACACACACACACACACACACACACACACATGATTTAATAGCAAGGCATGACCCATCCTGTTCCAGCTTCTTTCTTGCATTGTTATCTATGAGCCAATGATGATGTGTGCCTGTGGGCAATGCCATTCTTATTTTAGCAGCTTTTAATTTATGGATAAATAATGACTTGTTATATTTGGTGGTTTTTATAAATACATCTGACTACACAAACTAATGTCCTCTCAGCATAAGATGAACAGGAGTTTATCTTGACTTTGCCAAGAGACCACTGTTCCATGTAGTTTTTCATGGGTGAAGTCAAAGCTCTATTGATCTGAGCAGAAAAAGTCACCAGTTACAATCAATCAAATTAAATAAAAAAAACAAAAACAAGAATATGTTATTGTTTAAGGAAACACACACACACACACACACACACACACACACACACACACACACACTGAAAATCAAATAATCAAGTATCTAATTTTCTCTCTCAAGTTGAGGAAGTCGCAATTCTGACAGGTAATTACCTTGTAAGATTGCTTTCATTCCTCTCTGACTACCTTAAAGGTCAGCCTTTATCTACACACACACACACACACACACACACACACACACACACACATACACGAAACACACATACTCACACACTCACACACAAACTGATTAGGATCTAGGGTGCAAGTTTAGTGGGTTCACTGAATTAGTATTCAGATCATATTCAGGCATCAGGAAATTGACTAACACACACTGCATGTAAAATGCAAACAACCAGCAGTGCTTTACTAATCATATAACAAATAATCCCATAGTCAGTGCTGTAGACAAGTAAACAAATCAGACATTTATTAACAGATACTGAATCAGCACGTCAGTTAGTTGATCATTATTAATAAACAATAGAATACAAGAAGAAACTAGAATGGTGACTTGTTAATAATTAAATTGAACAAGGTTAGAAATGACGAGATTGTGTTCCTTCCAACTACACTAGAATTAACACTTTCTTCTTGTTTCTAAGCGACTGAATTGGTTATAATTGTTTGCATATGACTCATCCACCTCCTACCTAACAAACTCCCCAAATAGAAGGTAACACCACCTACTCTATACATTAATCCACACTTACATGCCCCACTCTATACATTAACAAACACACACATTCACTATATACTAAATACATTCACTTTTTTGTCACAGCGCTTATATCCACTATGTGTGTGTGTGTATATATACAGTGTATCACAAAAGTGAGTACACCCCTCACATTTCTGCAGATATTTAAGTATATCTTTTCATGGGACAACACTGACAAAATGACACTTTGACACAATGAAAAGTAGTCTGTGTGCAGCTTATATAACAGTGTAAATTTATTCTTCCCTCAAAATAACTCAATATACAGCCATTAATGTCTAAACCACCGGCAACAAAAGTGAGTACACCCCTAAGAGACTACACCCCTAAATGTCCAAATTGAGCACTGCTTGTCATTTTCCCTCCAAAATGTCATGTGACTCGTTAGTGTTACTAGGTCTCAGATGTGCATAGGGAGCAGGTGTGTTCAATTTAGTAGTACAGCTCTCACACTCTCTCATACTGGTCACTGAAAGTTCCAACATGGCACCTCATGGCAAAGAACTCTCTGAGGATCTTAAAAGACGAATTGTTGCGCTACATGAAGATGGCCAAGGCTACAAGAAGATTGCCAACACCCTGAAACTGAGCTGCAGCACAGTGGCCAAGATCATCCAGCGTTTTAAAAGAGCAGGGTCCACTCAGAACAGACCTCGTGTTGGTCGTCCAAAGAAGCTGAGTGCACGTGCTCAGCGTCACATCCAACTGCTGTCTTTGAAAGATAGGCGCAGGAGTGCTGTCAGCATTGCTGCAGAGATTGAAAAGGTGGGGGGTCAGCCTGTCAGTGCTCAGACCATACGCCGCACACTACATCAAATTGGTCTGCATGGCTGTCACCCCAGAAGGAAGCCTCTTCTGAAGTCTCTACACAAGAAAGCCCGCAAACAGTTTGCTGAAGACATGTCAACAAAGGACATGGATTACTGGAACCATGTCCTATGGTCTGATGAGACCAAGATTAATTTGTTTGGTTCAGATGGTCTCAAGCATGTGTGGCGGCAATCAGGTGAGGAGTACAAAGATAAGTGTGTCATGCCTACAGTCAAGCATGGTGGTGGGAATGCCATGGTCTGGGGCTGCATGAGTGCAGCAGGTGTTGGGGAGTTACATTTCATTGAGGGACACATGAACTCCTATATGTACTGTGAAATACTGAAGCAGAGCATGATCCCCTCCCTCCGGAAACTGGGTCGCAGGGCAGTGTTCCAGCATGATAATGACCCCAAACACACCTCTAAGACGACCACTGCTTTATTGAAGAGGCTGAGGGTAAAGGTGATGGACTGGCCAAGCATGTCTCCAGACCTAAACCCATTAGAACATCTTTGGGGCATCCTCAAGCGGAAGGTGGAGGAGCGCAAAGTCTCGAATATCCGCCAGCTCCGTGATGTCGTCATGGAGGAGTGGAAAAGCATTCCAGTGGCAACCTGTGAAGCTCTGGTAAACTCCATGCCCAGGAGAGTTAAGGCAGTTCTGGGAAATAATGGTGGCCACACAAAATATTGACACTTCAGGAACTTTCACTAAGGGGTGTACTCACTTTTGTTGCCGGTGGTTTAGACATTAATGGCTGTATATTGAGTTATTTTGAGGGAAGAATAAATTTACACTGTTATATAAGCTGCACACAGACTACTTTTCATTGTGTCAAAGTGTCATTTTGTCAGTGTTGTCCCATGAAAAGATATACTTAAATATCTGCAGAAATGTGAGGGGTGTACTCACTTTTGTGATACACTGTATATATATGCATACCTACATACATACCTACATACCTACATACCTACATACATACATACATACATACATACATACATACATACACATATACAGTATATATATACAGTGGGACCAAAAAGTATTTAGTCAGCCACTGATTGTGCAAGTTCTCCTACTTAGAAAGATGAGAGAGGTCTGTAATTTTCATCATAGGTACACTTCAACTATGAGAGACAAAATGAGAAAAAAAAAATACAGGAAATCCCATTGTAGGATTTTTAAAGAATTAATTTGTAAATTATGGTGGAAAATAAGTATTTGGTCAATAACAAAAGTTCAACTCAATACTTTGTAACATAACCTTTGTTGGCAATGACAGAGGTCAAACGTTTCCTGTAAGTCTTCACCAGGTTTGCACACACTGTAGCTGGTATTTTGGCCCATTCCTCCATGCAGATCTCCTCTAGAGCAGTGATGTTTTGGGGCTGTTGCTGGGCAACACGGACTTTCAACTCCCTCCACAAATTTTCTATGGGGTTGAGGTCTGGAGACTGGCTAGGCCACTCCAGGACCTTGAAATGCTTTTTACGGAGCCACTCCTTCGTTGCCCGAGCGGTGTGTTTGGGATCATTGTCATGCTGGAAGACCCAGCCACGTTCCATCTTCAATGCTCTCACTGATGGAAGGAGGTTTTGGCTTAAAATCTCACGATACATGGCCCCGTTCATTCTTCCCTTAACACGGATCAGTCGTCCTGTCCCCTTTGCAGAAAAACAGCCCCAAAGCATGATGTTTCCACCCCCATGCTTCACAGTAGGTATGGTGTTCTTGGGATGCAACTCAGCATTCTTCTTCCTCCAAACACGACGAGTTGAGTTTTTACCAAAAAGTTGCAATTTGATTTCATCTGACCACATGATATTCTTCCAATCCTCTTCTGGATCATCCATATGCTCTCTGGCAAACTTCAGACGGGCCTGGACATGTACTGGCTTAAGCAGGGGGACACGCCTGGCACTGCAGGATTTGAGTCCCTCTCGGCGTAGTGTGTTACTGATGGTAGCCTTTGTTACTTTGGTCCCAGCTCTCTGCAGGTCATTCATCAGGTCCCTCCGTGTAGTTCTGGGATTTTTGCTCACCGTTCTCATGATCATTTTGACCCCACGGGATGAGATCTTGCATGGGGCCCCAGATCGAGGGAGATTATCAATGGTCTTGTATGTTTTCCATTTTCTTACAATTGCTCCCCTCAGTTGATTTATTCACACCAACCTGCTTGCCTATTGTAGATTCACTCTTCCCAGCCTGGTGCAGGTCTACAATTTTCTTCCTGGTGTCCTTCGACAGCTCTTTGGTCTTGGCCATGGTTGAGTTTGGAGTCTGACTGTTTGAGGCTGTGGACAGGTGTCTTTTATACAGATAACGAGGTCAAACAGGTGCCATTAATACAGGTAATGAGTGGAGGACAGAAGAGCTTCTTAATAAAGAAGTTACAGGTCTATGAGAGCCAGAAATCTTGCTTGTTGGTGACCAAATACTTATTTTCCACCATAATTTACAAATAAATTCTTTAAAAATCCTACAATGGGATTTCCTGAAATTTTTTTTCTCATTTTGTCTCTCATAGTTGAAGTGTAGCTATGATGAAAATTACAGACCTCTCTCATCTTTCTAAGTAGGAGAACTTGCACAATCAGTGGCTGACTAAATACTTTTTGGCCCCACTGTGTATATATATATATATATATACACATACATACATACATACATACATACATACAGTACATACATACATACATACATACATATATATATACAGTATATCAGCCATAACATTAAAACCACATCATTGTTTCTACACTCACTGTCCATTTTATCAGCTCCACTTACCAATACAATATATTTACAATATATTTATTTTGTGTGGCTCTGGAGATGCATAACATGTTGGTGCCCATGTTAATTTATTGAAAGACAAGAGGAAAAGGGTAAAAACACACAAAATCGGATTTTAAATTTTAATAATAGTTTCCCCACACATTATAAACTTACATTATCTGTTATGTAGTTTACATTCCAAAAAGCATAAGTCCCTATACAACTGTAACAGACCTATCTGACCCCCTGGGGCAGTGCTACTTTTTCTTTCTTGCTAAGTCCATGAAACCTAATGCTAGTACACTCTGAACTCCAGGCTAGTTTCAAGCAGCATTTGAGCTTTCCTCAGAGCAGGTGTCCTGACTCAGTGCTAGCAGCATGCTTAATCAACAAGACATGTATCACCTGATTTTAGTAACGCGTGGTTGACGATAAACTGTACTCGTTTCCACGGAAACTTACCTCTTTCATGCCAACCAACTCTGTTCTGAGCTGTGATCTCCTACTGATATCGCCCACTTAGTGATAATCAGAAAGATAACGAGCCAACCTTTGTCAGCCTACAAACACATGGGCTTCAGATATGTCCAACACAATTCAGAGAAGTTTTCAAACATGTTTCAGAAAAGTTGAGGGGAATATCCCCCACTTTGTGATACCTGCGGAATACCTCTTCTATTAAACACATACTGACTGAATGCACCAAATACTCACAGGAACAACAGTTCTACAATTACTGACTGAAGTCCATCTGTTTCTCTGCATGCTTTGTTAGCCCCCTTTCATGCTGTTCTTTAATGGTCAGGACTCTCCCAGGACCACTATAGAACAGCTATTATTTGGGTGGTGGATCATTCTCAGCACTGCAGTGACACTGATATGGTGGTGGTGTGTTAGTGTGTGTTGTGCTGGTATGAGTGGATAAGACACAGCAGCACTGCTGGAGTTTTTAAACACCTCACTGTCACTGCTGGACTGAGAATAGTCCACCAAACAAAAAATACATCCAACCAACAGCGCCCCATGGGCAGCGTCCTGTGACCACTGATGAAGATCTCAAAGATGACCAACTCAAACAGCAGCAATAGATTAGCGATCGTCTCTGACTTACATCTACAAGGTGGACCAACTAGGTAGGAGTGTCTAATAGAGTGGACAGTGAGTATACAGGGTATTTAAACACTGCATCAGCATTGCCGTGTCTGATCCACTCATAACAGCACAACACACACTAACACACCACCACCATGTCAGTGTCACTGCAGTGCTGAGAATCATCCACCACCCAAATAATACCTGCTTTGTAGTGGTCCTGGGAGAGTTCTGACCATTAAAGGACACCATGAAAGGGGGCTATTAAAGCATGCATAGAAACAGATGGACTACAGTCAGTAATTGTAGGACTACAAAGTGCTTCTATATGGTAAGTGGAGCTGATAAAATGGTCAGTGAGTGTAGAAACAAGGAGGTGGTTTTAATGTTATGGCTGATTAATTTACCAGATTACCTAAAATATAATAAGCTACATTTTATATAAAACAAACTACAATATAAAATGACGTTAAATTTGAGTTTTATTTGAATTTCAAAATAACAAACATTTTATCTTATTACAATTTTGAGAATTTCTTGATGCTTATACTAATAACTATGACAGATACTACTTGGAATTACTAGTCTAAAATATTTTATCAATGCTTAATGATTACTGCCTTCGTAATTTACCCTGAATATACTTGGAAACACATTTTTTTCTCAGCATTTATAATACAACCCCAAATCAGAAAAAGTTGGGACAACATGGAAAATGCAAATAATAAAAAACACAGAGTTTCTTACATTTACTTTGACTTTTATTTGATTGCAGACAGGATGAACCTGAGATATTTAATGTTTTGTCTGGTCAACTTTATTTCATTTATTAATAAACAGTAGCTATTTTAACAAGACAATGGGGGCAGCACGATGGCTAAATGGGTAGCACCGTTTCCTCACAGCAAGAACATCCTAGGTTTGATCCCCAGGTGGGACGGTCTGCGTGGGTTTACTCCGGGTGCTCTGGTTTCCTCCCACAGTCCAAAGACATGCAAGTGAGGTAAATTGGAGATACTAAATTGTCCATGACTGTGTTCGATATAACCTTGTGAACTGATGAACCTTGTGTAATGAGTAACTATCGTTCCTGTCATGAATGTAACCAATGTGTAAAACATGACGTTAAAATCCTAATAAACAAACAAACAAACAAGACAATGCTCATTATGTGCACACTACAACAGCATGGCTTTACAAACACAGAGTGTGTGTGTTCAACTAGCCTGTCATCTGTCTTTTATTGAAAATGTATGGTTCATTATGAAGAGGGGAATCAGACAACAGCGATCATGGACTGTTAAGCAGCTGAAGTCCCATATCAAGCAAGAATGGACAAAAATTCCACTTGCAAAACTGCAACAGTTAGTATCATTAAAAAAAGGGTGTGTTGTAGGCATTACATTCTAAATGTGTTTAAACTCATCTTTGCACTTTTGTCAGTTAAATAAAGATTGAAGTGAATTAACAAATCACAGATTCTTTCTATTGCATTTTACAAAATGTCCCAGCTTTTCTGAAAATAAGATTTGTACATCTACACAATTTGTGAAGGCTTTAAAAGGTCAATCATGAGGTGGAAGACATTTATACAAATTTGCGTTTATTATTCCTCTAACAGGAACGCCTCCTAATGAGTCTGCTGCCCAGAAATGTTGCCATGGAGATGAAGGAGGACTTCCTTAAGCCACCAGAAAGAATCTTTCACAAAATCTACATCCAGCGTCACGACAATGTCAGGTACTAAGGAATAAAAGAGCAGCTCAATGAAAAAGTGAATGAATGGGAGCTAATTGACAGCTCATTGAGTTTTTTTTTTTTTTGCACATTTAGCAATTTGTGTCTCTTTATTGCACTTACATAGGGATGTGAATACTTAGTGAGTCAGCAGGAGTCAACAGCTCTCCACTCAAACACACATTCTCAGCATGGCTCCCAGCCTAACCTGCCCAACTCCCAGAGCTCTCCCTATCAACTCCAGTACTGCTCAATTAGCTACTAACAGATGAAGAGAGCTTTGTCATAGCACAGAGAACCACACAAGGGCGTAAAAAAGGAACTGAGACACACATGCATACACAAACGTAGCGAATACAGCATAACAAACTCTCTGTACAATTTCTCCAATTATCAGCAAGTGAAAAGTTTATGGAACTACAAACAGGTTCCAGATATGTGCATCATGCAAGATTTCACAATTTACTTTCAGATTATTAAGAATGAGTGAACAATGTGCAAAAAGCCAGTAGTTATAGGGCAAGGGATGCAGGATGACCTTAAAACTTAAGGAACAACAATTATTTAGTAATGCCTAGTTCACACTACACGATTTTTGCCCTGATTTTCGCTGGCCGACTGGTCGGCGCTAGATTTGCAGGCTCGGAAGCAACTTGGCGTTCGCTCGGCGATCGAAACTCGGCTCTCAGTCGCTGGATATGAGTCGGCCGACTGGCAATGAGTGCGGTGTCGAACAGCCAATGAGAACGCAAGATACGGGGTGAGGGGAAACGCGGGGTAGGAGTGTAAAAAGGTGGGACAGGGGCATAATATAGTTTAATATCAGAATACATCCGCACACACACGTGTTACAGTATTTCTGAGCTTATCGTTCTCTACAAAACATAACACCAACGTTGCATTGCAAAAACTATTTATTAGGGCTGCTCAGGTGGCGCAGCGGTAAAAACATACTCTGCAACCAGAGCTGGGATCTTGAATACATCGTATCGAATCTAAGCTCTGCCTTGCCAGCTGAGGATGAGCGGCCACATGAACAACGATTGGCCTGTTGTTCAGATGGGCGGGACTAAGCCAAATATGGTCTCTCTCTGTCAGACTGGTGCAATTACGACCTCTGCTGGCTGATTAGAGATGAGGAAACATGAGGAAAGAGTGCTCTTAGGGTGTGTCTCTCCGTACACAACGCTAGTTGGCACAACACTCATCAATGTGTGGGTGAGAAGATGCATACAGCTTGCTGCCACGTGTCGGAGGGGGCTTCGATCTCCTCGGTCAGAACAGTGATCGGCATAGGCGGAGAGGAAGCATGATGCAATTGGGCAATTGGACGTGCTAAAGGGGGAGAAAAAGGGGAGGAAATGCATAAAAAAAATTATTAACCTCCAACTCACTACAGAACAGACAATCCCTGCTGGTCGCGTAGCCAAATCCACTCAGATTAATCTATTTTTCCTACTTGCTTTTACAACACACAAACTTTGATCGCTCGCTACTTGTTGACATGCATTTTTGGACCTGATATCATTAAAACGTAGTCTGGGAGACCAGAGAAGCTCGCCTGCGATTCAGGTTGGTGATAGATTGTGTAGTGTGAAACCACCTATCACCGATCAGCCGATGACCGACTTGTAAGACTCCCGATTACAAGAGATCCAGTCGTGTAGTGTGAACTTGGCATAAGCAATAAGTCCTGAATAAATGTAGCAAAAAATGAGGATTAATTCAGTGAACAATAATTAATAAACAGCATCACATTTATCTTAGATCCAATGCCCCTAGTCAAACTCAAAGGCTAAAAAAAATCTGCATATTTTTTATGCTTATAAATACAATCCATTTAAACTGATTGTAGTATGATTTCTATATTGCTAGCACCTATTACTTTCCACAGGTGAGTTCAAGTACAAATTAAAGCAGCATCACATGATTAAAATCCAATTATTTTTTCTGGTTATTTTTTTAATTTGAAGAAGGTGCCAATTGTTTCCCACTTAATCCAAATGTTAACCAAAAGAAATACAGACTATTAAGACACCAGTAGCAGTGTTGTGGTAACTGATTTGGTATTTGGTAAGAGCTACAAACATTCAACCTTCTAAGAAGACATATTTTCCATTTTTACACATCACTGATATCAAAGTTGTAATGATAAGCCATGTGTTCATACTGATCTAATAATGAGGGATAACCAAGCTCACTTCATGCAAATGTAAAACATCACAGGTGAGATAACAGCTGGTTTCAAGCACCCTATGTTCCTGTGCAACTTTACACTGTCACAGCATGAATTTCATCTGAGAAAATGAGTCTAGCATTTTAGGCTAGTATTGGCATTAAAACATCTATCTTCTTATTAAGATCTGTACCAAAATCTTTTTAAAGATAAAGACAGTTCTCTTTTTACATATATTCCACTTTCTTTTTTGTACAATATTGTGTTACTATATAACATCTTATATATAATCTTAATTTTAAGACATTTGTTTGTTTGTTTTTCTGTGTTTTTGATTCTGCTGATATTTCATATTGAGAACTAAATGATCTAAAAGTTAGATAACATGTTATATTCATGTTACTGTGCAATATAACGGATGGCACAGTGGCTCGATAGATAGCACTGTCACATCACAGCAAGAAGGTCCTAGGCTTGATTCCTAGGTGGAGCAGTCCAGGTTCTTTCTGTGTGGAGTTTGCATGTTCTCCCTGTGTCTGTGTGGTTTTCCTCCGGGAGCTCCGGTCTCCTTCCACAGTCCAAAAGCATTCACGTGAGGTGAATTGGAGATACAAAATTGTCCATGACTGTTTGACATTAGATTTACCTGTTCTGTCATGAATAATAATTACCTGTATATGAAAAATACTGAAAAATATTCTTGTCAAGGCGTGTGATTTTAGGTACTCAACACTCACCCCTCTCTTTGTTTCAGTATTCTGTTTGCAGACATTGTTGGCTTCACCAGTCTGGCTTCCCAGTGTACAGCCCAGGAGCTTGTCAAGCTGCTAAACGAACTATTCGGAAAGTTTGACGAGCTCGCCACGGTAAGTGCTTCTGCTGAAATACACTGTCTGAGTGCTTAATTTCTCTGTGTGTGTGTAGTAGAGAAAGTGAATGAGAAATGTACAAGTATGATTTAGAATGGGTTCTTATCTGCAGACACATGCTTGCATTTTAATATGATTATACACTTTGTTGCAGTGATATTCACACATCAGAACCCCCATCTTAATCATTTTCACTTCAAATATATACACACACTGCTGCACAGATAGCAAGATTTACATAAAGCATAGCAGTTCTGTTTACATTTATTTTATGCAGTGTAAGTAGTCTTTTGTCAATGTGTTTTTTAGGTTAGCAACCTCTTAATGTCTCGAAACATGTCACAAATGTTAAAATGTGTGTTTATTTTGGATCTTAGTCCTTCAAGGACATTTACTGGGTTCTGGATTTACTGCAATCTTACAACACTACAATTACAATCTACTGAGACACTTTTTTTACTTTGTCTTGTTCGTGTGTTTGTTCATCTGCTGATTTTTTTTCTCTTTTTTATTGCTTTCTTTATTGGCTTGTCTCTTGTAATTTTGTTTGTGTTTGCCTGTTGGGGATGTTGCATCACTACACGCTTTGCTAAATTCAGTAATTTAATAGAGAGATTTTTATGAAGTGTAAACAACAAAAACAGCTAAAATTAAGTTTTTCTGTATAAAACCATGACAGCAGCTGTGTGTCTGTCTGTCTCTGTGTGTGTGTTTGATGTGGCAAGGGATTTACCATGATTTATATGATATCAGCTCAATATATACAGTCATAACATTAAAACCACCTTCTTGTTTCTACACTCATTTTATCAGCTCCACTTACCATATAGAAGCACTTTGTACTTCTAAAATTACTAACTGTAGTCCATCTGTTTCTCTGCTTACATTTTTAGTCTGCTTTCACTCTGTTCTTCAATGGTCAGGATCCCCACAGGACCACCACAGAGTAGGTATTATTTAGGTGGTGGATGATTCTCAGCACTGCACTGACATGGTGGTGGTGTGTTAGTGTGTGTCGTGCTGGTATTAGTGGATCAGACACAGCAGTGCTGCTGGAGTTTTTAAATGCTGTGTCCACTCACTGTCCACTCTTTTAGACACTCCTACCTAGTTGGTCCGCCTTGTAGATCTATTGCTGCTGTTTGAGTTGGTCATCTTCTAGACCTTCATCAGAGATCACAGGACGTTGCCCACAGGGCACTGTTAGCTGAATATATTTTTAGTTGGTGGACTATTCTCAGTCCAGCAGTTGCAGTGAGGTGTTTAAAAACTCTATCAGCACTGCTGTGTCTGATCCACTCATACCAGCACAACACACACTAACACACCACCACCATGTCAGTGTCACTGCAGTGCTGAGAATGATCCAGCACCTAAATAATACCTACTCTGTAGTGGTCCTGGGAGAGTCCTGACCATTGAAGACCCCCTACAACCCTTACTAAGATAAAGCGGTGGTAAAACAGACAATGAATGAATAGACCGACTCATGGATATGACAAAAATAGCCAAATTTAGTAATTAGTCCAGTTAAAAGTGTCCATATACTTTTTAGCCATTGAGTTGGGTCCTGTTTTGTTTGGTTTAATTCAGTGGTGAAAAATAAATATGTGTCGATAAGATTTAAATCTGTTTTCTGCTTGGTTGCTTTTCTAAGCATGAGTGGGAGGAATTCTACTTCAATAGTCTTTCACGGCTCTCTCTCTCACTTTCTCTCTCTCCTCTCTCTCTCTCTCTCTCTCTCTCTCTCTCTCTCTATTTCTCTCTCTATATATTATAATTTACTTTTCCTCTTTATCAAATGTAATTACCTCTGAATTCTAATATTTGGGTATACATATACACATACAATACACACAGTTTCTCATTTACTGCCACAGTAGCCCAATCCATTTTGGTTTAATTAGTCAGAGGTTCATTAATAACATGCAAATGTGTCCATTTATGTAAGAATAAATAATCACATTATTACAGTAGCATAACCAGAGCTATTTTCATCCTTGATATCGATTTGTTTGTTATTGATAGGAGAACCACTGCAGAAGGATAAAGATCCTGGGGGATTGTTATTACTGTGTGTCTGGTCTGACCCAACCGAAAGCTGACCATGCCCACTGCTGCGTTGAGATGGGCCTGGACATGATTGACACCATAACGTGAGTGCATGCCCACCTTTTTTTCCCCACAGAACACATATTTAATGCACCAAAATATTTAGGGCTATATTTAGTCGTCCTTTTTTTATTTTTCCCCAATTTTCCTCCCAATTTATCCAATTACCCGATTACATTTTGCTTCCTCTCAACTGTTGCTGACCTCCACTCTGATCAAGGAGAGCCGTGACTAATACACACCCCCTCCGACACGTGCAATAGACAACTGCGTCTTTTCACCCGCACGAGATGAGTTCATATGGGGCTTAGTCTTGCCCATGGAGAGTCACGCACCAATTATTCCTCTTATCTGATGCAGGCGCCATCGATAAACCAACAAAGGCCACAATTGAATCAGTAATGAGGAATTACCTCCGCCAACCAAACAGATGGACGAGCCAGCCATTGTCCATGTAGTCATCCAGCCTGCCGGTAGCAAGTTTGAGATGTCAGCTCTGGTATGCTAGTGTGTTTTACCGCTGCGCCACATGTGCACCACTGTCATTCTTTTAATAGAAACACTACATTCTGCACAGTATGCTGAAAAATGCTTAATATCAAGACTCTATGTGGCCGTAAATTTTCCAGATGGCTTGTTCATATTCATTTTATAAAAATGATCTACATGCTATTTATTAGAGGGGCAGCACGGTGGCTCAGTGGGTAGCACTGTTGCCTCACAGCAAGAAGGTCCTGGGTTCGATCCCCAGGTGGGGCAGTCCGGGTCCTTTCTGTATGGAGTTTGCATGTTCTTCCCGTGTCTGTGTGGGTTTCCTCCGGGAACTCCGGTTTCCTTCCACAATTCAGAGACATGCAAGTGAGGTGAATTGAAGATACAAAATTGTCCATGACTGACATTAACTTCAAAATCTAGTGTAACTAGTAACTACCTGTTCTGTCATTTAAAATAAATCTCTAATCCTAATAAAATCCTAATAAATAAATAAAGAATAACTTAGAGAGGTCTCCAGATTTTTTCCTGTTTACAGCTTTTAGGATATGACTTAAAAATAATGCTACTCAAAGGCAGGATTAGAGGCATGTGGCAGATCGGGACTCCTGAAGCATGTACAGTAAAAATTCTGAAGTTCAAACTGCTTCTTTAAGCACCATTATAAAAAACAGTTTGTCCGCAGCTTTATAAATTTATAAATAGGGTTTCCATGCCATATCGCCCTCATACATGCTTTATTTTGTCACATATAATGCCACTGATCATCTAGAATGGTATAAATCCCACTGTCATTGAACGCTAAAGGAATTAAAGGGGGAATAATGGTCTTATACATCGATCAGCCATAACAATAAGACCACCTCCTTGTTTCTACACTTACTGTCCATTTTAGGCATTCACCTCACTGTCACTGCTGGACTGAGAACCAAAAATATCCAGCCAACCGCACCCCATGGGCAGCGTCCTGTGACTACTGATGAAGGTCTAGAAGATGACCGACTCAAACAGCAGCAATAGATTAGCGATCGTCTCCGACTTTACATCTACAAGGTGGACCAACTAGGTAGGAGTGTCTAATAGAGTGGACAGTGAGTGGACACAGTATTTAAAAACTCCATCAGCGCTGCTGTGTCTGATCCACTCATACCAGCACAACACACACTAACACACCACCACCATGTCAGTGTCACTGCAGTGCTGAGAATCATCCACCACCTAAATAATACCTGCTCTGTTATGGTCCTGTGGGGGTCCTGACTATTGAAGAACAGGGTGAAAGCAGGCTCAAAAAGTATGTAAAGAAATAAGTGGAGCTGATAAAATGAACAGTGAGTGTAGAAACAAGGAGGTGGTTTTAATGTTATGGCTGATCGGTGTATGTCTTCTGTTTATGGTTATTTGCTGGACGCCTTTGTTTTTAATAAAGAGACATCATCAAGCTACCTTGTCATACACTGTATGTTTGCTGTTTTATACATTTCTGGTGCCTGTGCAAAGGCCAGGCCCCTTTCTGAAGTCTTACAAATGCTAAACTTTTAGTCCAGGTCCCTTTAAGTCACCTTTCATTCAATAGCCCGTTTCCACTGATGCTTGCTGTCATCGGTCATTTCTGAGGTTCATGAGACGGCTCTTGTGACTGGTGTCTCTTATCACTTCACACAGGTGGACACACACACACACACACACACACACACAGACAGACACAGACAGACACAATGCAAGCTTCAAAGCTTTATTTTCTTTTACTCTGACATTCCCTCATTTGGGATCTCAGACACCGAAGCTCAGTGGATTGTTGGATTGTTAAAAATAAACTCAGTGAACCATCTGTTTCTGCTACCACATCCTATGTCTTACCCTCTTTGTTACAAAGCTAGTGAGGTAACATGAGGTTCTTCCAAATCAGACACTTTTATCTGGACATCTTTTAGAGTCTAATAAAAATGTACCTTTCCAGTTACGACATTTCATTCTAGTGATCAAATTTTAATCCAGTTTCCTATATATAGTAACACGTTTTGTTTACAATGTACTGGACTGTTGACATCTAAGCAATAAATATTGATTCATCAAACACTGGTGGACTGCCAAAAGTACTTACCATTAGCTTGCTGTACATCCCATTCCAATTCTTTAGCATTAATAATGGAGTGCCCCCCCGTGCAGCTATAACATTCTGTACTTTTCTGGGAAGGCTTTCCACAAGTTTTTACAATGTGTGCCAGTTCAGTTAGAAATTCATTTGTGAGATCAAGCAGTGATGGTAGAAAATAAGGCCTGGTTTACAACTGACATTGCAAGCAGACCACTAGAGTTTCTCCACAACAAACTTGCCATTATATAGTATAACTGTTGTTCTTGTTGTTTTCAAATCATTCTGCAGTTCCTCTGGCTTCTTACTTCTACTGCATTATTTTAAGTGTGGAATATTAAACCAGTTATCAGTTAAGAGTATCATTAATAAATACACAAATAGGGCGCTCAGGTGGCGCAGCGGTAAAGTACGCTAGCGCACCAGAGTTGGGGCTTCAAATACATTGTATCGAATCTCAGCTCTGCCTTCCAACTGGGCTGGGCGGCAGCATGAACAACGATTGGCTGTTGTTCAGGGTTAGGGGTAAAAAGTCGGATCATAGGTCCTCATAACTGGTGCAACTGCGGCCCCTGCTGGCTGACTGATGGTGCCTGCACAGGGCTGAGGAATAATGCTGATGGGGGTGTGGCCCTCCGTACACAGTGCCCGTCGGTGTATGAACTCGACTCGTGCAGGTGAAAAATGCAGTCTGTACTGACTGTACGTGCCGGAGTACAGTCAGTTGAGAGGCGTCCTCAGTCAGCGGTGAAGGGTCGAATCAGTATAGAGGACGCAATCGGGGTAATTGGACACGACTAGACTAGGGGAGAAAATTGGGGAAAAAAGTGGGAAAAATTATATATTAAAAATAAATAAATAAATAAATACACAAATAGACTAATCCAAAATTATTGGCACTTTTTTGTGGGTTTAATAGTAGGTGTGTATGTGTGTGTGTGTGTGTGTGTGTGTGTGTGTGTGTGTGTGTGTGTGTGTGTGACTATTTAGGCCCATTCAGTCAAAAGAGCATTTGTGAAGTCAGGCAAATTTGTTCAGTAGGGTTGAGGCCAGATATCTATTTAGTTTAATTGCATTTTTTTCTTATAGCATTAAGCAGACACGTTAATCCAAAGCAACTTACAATTGTAACAAGTTATACAATTGAGATATAAGCAATTGAGAGTTAACAGCATGTATGGGGCTTAAACCAGCAACCTTCCAATTATAAGTCCAGTACCTTAACCACACCTTATAAACCTTTGTGTTGTGCACAGGGTCACAGTCATTCTGCAACAGAAAAGGCTTTTTTGTTGAAAATATTTTTCTGTAATTGAATTCATACATAATTTTTAAATATTATAATAATCATAATATTGTTAAGTATAAGGTCAAAAAGTGCATGTGTACATTGGAATATATATTAAATAAAACCCTCCACTGTATGTGTGTATATATATTTGCAGGTCAGTTGCAGAGGCCACGGAGGTGGATCTGAACATGCGTGTGGGTTTGCACACAGGTCGTGTTTTGTGTGGAGTTCTGGGATTAAGGAAGTGGCAATATGATGTCTGGTCGAATGACGTAACACTGGCCAACATGATGGAGGCAGGAGGACTTCCTGGGTCAGTCTTTGCATAATCACTTTAGCCTTAACATATGCAAAGCTGACACCAAACAGTACTTGCAGAAATGCCTTTGGATTCTTTCTCTGGGCTGATTCAGAAGAACATTGAATCCAGCTTGCAGTAAGATTCTAATGTTAGAGAAAGAACTTAATGTTGTTTTGTACTGTTATTTGTTCATGATATTTAGTAAGGTTCACATCACCAAAGCAACTCTGGAATGTCTGAATGGAGATTATGAGGTGGAGCCGGGTTATGGCCATGAGAGACATGCATTCCTTAGCGATCACGCCATCGAGACCTTCTTCATTGTCCCCTCTCATAGACGCAAGGTACATCACAGATGATCCATATGCCTTATCCACACAAATACTATAGTTTAAGTATATAAAGGGCAGGGTCAAAAAGCAATACTTAACACCTGTGATCTTCAGTTCCATAAATGTTACTGCATTAAGGACCTACAAGCTTTTATTTATTTATTTGTTTTATTATTTTATTCATGCATATTTTCCATTTGTCTTCCAATTTATCATCACCAATTAGTCTTCTGCTGCTGGGGGTATAATTGCCTGACACACGACCACTGACGTGCACAATCTACTTCGGTTGATTGTCTCGCGCACAGACAGTTACTCGTTCATTTACTTCTGTACAGATGTCTCGGGCAACTGACCAGGGTACTTAAACAGTGTCAAGAACCCACAAGCTTTTTTTAGTCTGATGTTTTCCCACCCAGGAGACAGGTGGTCAGTTTTGTCTGCTGCAGGCACTGCAGCCAACCGGTAGCAGAGCTGAGATCCAAACTTGGATAGTTCAGAATCCCATCTCTGATGCATTAGCGGAATATCACGCTGCATCTAAATGAAATATACTTAAATAATAAAAATGGTGGCAATCTGGCCGCTCACTAGAGCTGAGATCTCGAATACATCGTATCGAATACCGGTTCTGCCTGCCGGCTGAGGCTGAGCGGCCACATGAACAACGATTGGCCTGTTGTTCAGATAAGCCGGATCGGGACTCTCTCTCAGACTAGTTTGATTACGACCTCTGCGGGCTGGTTGGTGGCGCCTGCACGGAGATGGGAAAGGAGTGCAGTAGAGGGTGTGGCTCTCCATACACAGCGCTATACTGCACTGCTCAAGATCAGAAAAACGCTGATCTAGACTACATTTTTCAAGGTAGCTCTGCCTGTTTTAGCAATACGAAACCACATTCTGCACAAGTTACACAGTGTGTCTTCATATTTAGGGAGTGTAGGTACTAGATTGGCCTGCCTGTTGAGGTTAAGTAACACAGTGGTAAACCTGCCCCTCTCTTAACATATTTGGAATATGTTGTAGCCATCAAATTTCAATTAACAAATATATACAAAAAAACCCCACAACTATAAATTTAGTTGAAACATTACACATCTTGTTTTAAATTTAATATATGTAAAAAGGATTTTTAAATCATTGCTGTTTTTATATAAAATGTACCTTATGGTATAAACTTCTTTTGGAAATGCATTTGTATATAATTGTATTTGTTTTTATATTATTCTTTTACATTTTTATTGCTTACCAATGTTCAACCATACTACCTAAATGTAAAGGCTGAACCAGCCCAAATTTTGCAAACTGGCACTCACACACACACACATGCACACGCTTACGCACACATGCTTACGCACACACACACATGCTCGTACACATGCTGCCAGCCTGTTTGACCTCAATCTGAAATGGAGTCATTCT
Organism: Trichomycterus rosablanca; assembly: GCF_030014385.1. Taxonomy (NCBI): domain Eukaryota; kingdom Metazoa; phylum Chordata; class Actinopteri; order Siluriformes; family Trichomycteridae; genus Trichomycterus; species Trichomycterus rosablanca. The sequence goes on from NC_085996.1 coordinate 26,934,488, forward strand.
GAGCAGCCAGTTTTTATATCAGGATTTATTTTATGCTCATCATTCCTTCATTCTTACAGACATCTGTAGCTCAGGGCTAATTCTTTTTCTGAGAATAAATTTAACAACAGCTGATACTGTCTTTTCTAATCCCCTTTTCATATTTTCTCTCTCTCCTTTTTCTCCAGATCTTTCCTGGTTTAATTCTCTCAGATATTAAGCCAGCAAAGAAGATGAAGTTTAAGACCGTCTGCTACCTGCTTGTGCAGCTCATGCACTGTAGAAAAATGTTCAAGGCTGAAATTCCTTTTTCCAACGTCATGACCTGTGAAGATGATGACAAGGTGTGTAAATGATCAAGCACTTTCATGAGCTTATAGCTTAGTTGGGGTAGTTTAAGTTTTAAGTCTTGGGAGGATTTTGTCTTTCTGTTTTTTTTCACTTACACACACACACGTTTCTTTAATCTGATCTGCTTGCTACTGTATCTTTTTATGGAGTTCTCTAGCATCTAGTACTCATTAATGTCTAGTGCATTTTTTTGCATGTGTGAACAATAGTTTTGACCCATTTTTATTTATAAAAATAATTTAAAAACCTGTGTACAAAAGCTATATACTTACAATGATGTCTACAAATTTGTGGTATACGTAGTTAGTGGTAAATAGTATGATTGCTTTTTTAAATTTAAATCTATTAAAATTTTAAATAGATAAAAATAAGGATTAAAAAAACTATTTATTTTATATTAAATTATTATATAATCATTTTATTATATTATTATTTATGTATTATTCAAATTAACAATGAACAGCCGCTTTATTCATCGCTCGGCTTGAGCAGTGCAATAAGACGTCATCAAAGTGCGCATATAAGATGAATCTGCATTTGTGGGGAATAATTGTCAAATTCACTCTGAAAGCATTCACATGTATTTGTGTTTAGCTGGAATTTTTCACTTTTAAACTTGTGTTATAGCTCGGGTTCTGAGAAAAAAAAGAATTATAAAACCTGTCTACAAAAGCTATATACTTACAATGATGTCTAAAAATTTTTGGTATAAGTAGATAGTGGTAAATAGTGTGATTGCTTTTTTAAATAGATAAAAATGAGGATTAAATAGGGACGCTAAATTCAACTACAGTAAAGCAAATTAGCCACATTAGATTTTTCTTAATAGCAATTGCATGTTTATTAACTTGCCTTATACTGTAATACCTCTAAAATGTGAAACCTATAGCACAGATACACTTTTTTATCTACTTTATTTACAATGATCAGCCAAAACATTAAAACCACCTCCTTGTTTCTACACTTACTGTCCATTTTATCAGCTCCACTTACCATATAGAACGTGGATCATTCTCAGCACTGCAGTAACAATAACATGGTGGTGGTGTGTTAGTGTGTGTTGTGCTGGTATGACTGGATCAGACACAGCAGCGCTGCTGGAGTTTTTAAATACCGTGTCCACTCACTGTGTGACACTCCTACCTAGTTGGTCCACCTTGTAGATGTAAAGTCAGAGATGATTGCTCATCTATTGCTGCTGTTTGAGTTGGTCATCTTCTAGACCTTCATCTGTGGTCACAGGATGCTTCCCATGGGGTGCTATTGGTGTTTGAGGAGTTTAACAACTCCATCAGCATTGCTGTGTCCTGACCATTAAAGAACAGCATTAAAGGGGGCTAACGAAGCATGCAGAGAAACAGATGGGTTACAGTCAGTAATTGTAGAACTACAAAGTGCTTCTATATGGTAAGTGGAGCTGATAAAATGGACAGTGAGTGTAGAAACAAGGAAGTGGTTTTAATGTTATGGATGATCAGTGTATATTTTCATATACTTTTTCTTATATACACTTTTTGACCTTGATATTTCATCTTTGTAGTGTATATGTGTATGTGACAGTGTATGTTCTTGTTTTCCAAGGAGTTGCACAGAACAATTTTGTTGTATTTTATGTACAATGACAAAAATGACATTCATTTATTCATTCTAATTAGCCTGCCTTTAAATATATTACATATATTCTTTTGAACAGTAAAAAAAATTATTAGTGTCTTGAGGTCACAAGAGCATTGATGGCACCCTCTATAAAATCAACTATAATAAAAGAGCAGCTTAATCCAAGCAGCTTTTTATTATCTGATTGATGATGCATTTGTCCTGTAATGACTGACTTCTCAATCTGTACATTTGAAGAGGCGAGCTCTGCGAACAGCGTCAGAGAAACTGCGCAGCCATACGTCATTCTCCACTGGAGTTGTGCACAACTCACCTGGGACACGAGTCAACCGCTACATTGGCCGTCTGATCGAAGCTCGGGAAACTGAATCGGAGATGGCCGATTTTAATTACATCACCCTGATCTACCGGAAAAAAGAAAGAGAGAGAACAGTGAGAACACATACGCACGTTTAACTACAGAGTTTGTGAACATTTGCAAATGACCTGGATTTCTGAATGAATTACTCATCAATTGTTATTTGGTCTTTACTAGTAGTCATAATGGTAGTAAAATACTCCCCAAACCAAGAACAGTATAATACTTTTGTTTAGCTTTTTGTTTCTCCAAGTTCGAGACCGAATCCACCAAAGTATGGGCGAATAAGAAGGGGTCAGTGGACTGTGTGTGCATTGGAGAGAGCGTGTGTCAGGCAAATATGCCCTTCTTGGATGATATGTACCCTCCACAGGGTCCCTAGCAGTGGAAGACTAATTGTAATTTGAATTACATTGCATTCTAAATTGGCAACTTTAAATTGCCCCTAGGTAGGGATTGTATGAGTGTGTGATGTCCTGTGCTGGATTGGCACCTTGCGTTCAGTGTTTTGGGTGGTGCTGGACTCACCATGAACGTGACAAAGATTTCATGGTTACTGAAACTTAATGACTTAAAAGTCACAATGACTTGGTGGGTAGCACTGTAATCTCACAGCAAGCAGGTTCTGGGTTCAATTCCCAGGTGGAGTGGCCCATGTCTTTTCAGTGCGGAGTTTAAAACAGTGTATGTTCTTCCCGTGTCTGTGTAGATTTCTTCTGAGTACTCCGGTTTCCTCCCACAGTCATGCAGTCAGGTTAATTGGAGATACAAAATTGCCCTGTGTGTAAGTGTGTTTGCCCTGTGATAGACTGCCGACCTGTCCAGGGTGTTTCCTGCCGTTTGCCCAGTGAATCGGACCCACTGTGAACCTGAATAGGATAAACGGTGGTAAAACAGAAACACTAATGTATTATTAAGACTTAGATAAAGATCAGACACCAACTTTTAAATAATTATTCCAGAAATCCAAAACACTTTCACACGCAAGGAGAAAGTTTAGCAAAATGCTATAAAAAAGTGGCACTAGTCCTGGCATGCAAAGATTTTTAGCTGACACAAGCAGAGACAGAGATATGTGCTTCCCCCACATTGTTCTGTTGTGTTTCGTGACTCTGTGTCTCTTCTCACTTTCATCCAGTTCTCACCCCCACATTTACTTGCCTCCTCATTCCCCGTTCTTTCTCTTCCTTCTATCACTCAAGCCCTCCTTTACACCCTAGAATGGCAGAAGGGATCCACCCACCTTTACAGAACAGGGGCGATATTAACGGATTCCGAATGTCTGAAGATCAGTGGATCCCACATTCCCGCCCCTCCCACACACGCACATATATTCACTGTTTCTGTCTTTCTGGCAATAAAGAACTGTGGCTTCCCCGGGCTCAGTGGGAGGGTAATGACATTGCGTGTGCGTTGCAGCACAGAGACAGAGCTAGCTTTCAATGCTAATAAAGAAATTGCATTAGTCATTGAGCTTTTGCTCACCTCTGTATCAGGCTGCTGGCAGACTGGCAAGCGATTAGCCTAAACTTCTCGTTCTCACATGAATTTATTACCAATCCATCATAAGCATGGCTCATAACTGTCATATTCTGGCAGTGAGCCATGCACATGTGCTCACACGCCCACACAAACACATGTTGTAGATTATTGTGCAATTGCTTTTGTGACTTGACCAAAATCTAGTGATCTTTTTCTCTTTTTCTCTCTCTTTCTCAGTATCAGCAGATGTACGACGATGGCTTTATCAGTGCTGTGGTGATCTCTCTCCTCCTTACTTCATTCTTTGCTCTCGTCTACTTTTTGATAGTCCCTCAGTATGTAACATGCATTCAACAGCCACACACATTGATATTTCAGCATATTCCAACCTCATCTCTGATATTTCAGCATATTCCAACCTCATCTCTAATATTTCATCATATTTCAATCTAATCTCTAATATTTCAGCATATTCCAATCTAATCTCTAATTGTTCAGCATATTCCAACCTCATCTCTGATATTTCAGCATATTCCAATCTAATCTCTAATATTTCATCATATTTCAATCTAATCTCTAATATTTCAGCATATTCCAATCTAATCTCTAATTGTTCAGCATATTCCAACCTCATCTCTGATATTTCAGCATATTCCAATCTAATCTCTAATTGTTCAGCATATTCCAACCTCATCTCTGATATTTCAGCATATCCCAACCAAATCTCTAATATTTCATCATATTTCAATCTAATCTCTAATATTTCATCATATTCCAACCTCATCTCTGATATTTAACCGTATTCCAGCCTAATCTCTGATATTTCACCATATTCCAACCTCATCTCTGATATTTCAGCATATTCCAGCCTAATCTCTGATATTTCAGCATATTCCAGCCTAATCTCTTATATTTCATCATATTCCAACCTAATCTTTGATATTTCAGCATATTCCAGCCTAATCTCTTATATTTCATCATATTCCAGCCTAATCTCTAATATTTCAGCATATTCCAGCCTAATCTCTAATATTTCAGCATATCCCAACCTAATCTCTTATATTTCAGCATATTCCAACCAAATCTCTAATATTTCATCATGTTCCAACCTAATCTCTAATATTTCATCATATTCCAATCTAATCTCTAATATTTCAGCATATTCCAACCTAATCTTTAATATTTCAGCATATTCCAATCTAATCTCTAATGTTTCAGCATATTCCAATCTAATCTCTTATATTTCAGCATATTCCAACCTAATCTCTAATATTTCAGCATATTCCAACCTAATCTCTAATATTTCAGCATATTCCAACCTAATCTCTAATATTTCATCATATTCCAATCTAATCTCTAATATTTAATCATATTCCAATCTAATCTCTGATATTTCACCATATTCCAATCTAATCTCTGATATTTCAGCATATTCCAATCTAATCTCTAATATTTCAGCATATCCCAACCTAATCTCTAATATTTCAGCATATTCCAATCTAATCTCTGATATTTCAGCATATTCCAATGTAATCTCTAATATTTCAGCATATCCCAACCAAATCTCTAATATTTCAGCATATCCCAACCAAATCTCTAATGTCATCATATTCCAATCTAATCTCTAATATTTTAGCATATTCCAACCTAATTTCTAATATTTCATCATATTCCAAATTAATCACTAATATTTCATCATATCCCAACCTAATCTCTGATATTTCACCATATTCCAATCTAATCTCTGATATTTCAACATATTCCAATCTAATCTCTAATATTTCATCATATTCCAACCTCATCTCTGATATTTCACCGTATTCCAGCCTAATCTCTGATATTTCACCATATTCCAACCTCATCTCTGATATTTTAGCATATTCCAGCCTAATCTCTGATATTTCAGCATATTCCAGCCTAATCTCTGATATTTCACCGTATTCCAACCTCATCTCTGATATTTCAGCATATTCCAACCTCATCTCTGATATTTCAGCATATTCCAGCCTAATCTCTGATATTTCAGCATATTCCAGCCTAATCTCTTATATTTCATCATATTCCAGCCTAATCTTTGATATTTCAGCATATTCCAACCTAATCTCTTATATTTCATCATATTCTAGCCTAATCTCTAATATTTCAGCATATTCCAGCCTAATCTCTAATATTTCAGCATATCCCAACCTAATCTCTTATATTTCAGCATATTCCAACCAAATCTCTAATATTTCATCATGTTCCAATCTAATCTCTAATATTTCAGCATATTCCAGCCTAATCTCTTATATTTCATCATATTCCAGCCTAATCTTTGATATTTCAGCATATTCCAACCTAATCTCTTATATTTCATCATATTCTAGCCTAATCTCTAATATTTCAGCATATTCCAGCCTAATCTCTAATATTTCAGCATATCCCAACCTAATCTCTTATATTTCAGCATATTCCAACCAAATCTCTAATATTTCATCATATTCCAATCTAATCTCTAATATTTCAGCATATTCCAGCCTAATCTCTAATATTTCAGCATATCCCAACCTAATCTCTTATATTTCAGCATATTCCAACCTAATCCTTAATATTTCATCATATTCCAATCTAATCTTTAATATTTCAGCATATTCCAACCTAATCCTTAATATTTCAGCATATTCCAGCCTAATTTCTAATATTTCATCATATTCCGACCTAATCTCTAATATTTTAGCATATTTCAACCTAATCTCTAATATTTCAGTTTATTTTTGTCTAATCTCTAATATTTCAGCATAGTCCAACCTCATCTCTGATATTTAAGCATATTCCAACATAATTTCTAATATTTCAGCATATTTCAACCCTATGCTCTAATATTTCAGCATATTCCAACCTCATCTCTATTATTTCAGCATATTCCAACCTCATCTCTAATATTTCAGCATATTTCAACCCTATGCTCTAATATTTCAGCATTTTTCAACCTCATCTCTAATATTTCAGCATAGTCCAACATAATTTCTAATATTTCAGCATATTTCAACCCTATGCTCTAATATTTCAGCATATTCCAACCTCATCTCTATTATTTCAGCATATTCCAACCTCATCTCTAATATTTCAGCATATTCCAACCTAATCTCTAATATTTCAGCATATTTCAACCCTATGTTCTAATATTTCAGCATTTTCCAACCTCATCTCTGATATTTCAGCATATTCCAACCTCATTTCTAATATTTCAGCATATTCCAACATAATCTCTAATATTTCAGCATATTCCAATCTAATCTCTAATATTTCATCATATTCCAATCTAATCTCTAATATTTCATCATATCCCAACCTAATCTCTGATATTTCACCATATTCCAATCTAATCTCTGATATTTCAGCATATTCCAATCTAATCTCTAATATTTCATCATATTCCAACCTCATCTCTGATATTTCACCGTATTCCAGCCTAATCTCTGATATTTCACCATATTCCAACCTCATCTCTGATATTTTAGCATATTCCAGCCTAATCTCTGATATTTCAGCATATTCCAGCCTAATCTCTGATATTTCACCGAATTCCAACCTCATCTCTGATATTTCAGCATATTCCAGCCTAATCTCTTATATTTCATCATATTCCAGCCTAATCTTTGATATTTCAGCATATTCCAACCTAATCTCTTATATTTCATCATATTCCAGCCTAATCTCTAATATTTCAGCAAATTCCAGCCTAATCTCTAATATTTCAGCATATCCCAACCTAATCTCTTATATTTCAGCATATTCTAGCCTAATCTCTAATATTTCATCATGTTCCAACCTAATCTCTAATATTTCAGCATATTCCAATCTAATCTCTAATATTTCAGCATATTCCAATCTAATCTCTAATATTTCAGCATATTCCAGCCTAATCTCTAATATTTCAGCATATCCCAACCTAATCTCTTATATTTCAGCATATTCCAACCTAATCCTTAATATTTCATCATATTCCAATCTAATCTTTAATATTTCAGCATATTCCAACCTAATCCTTAATATTTCAGCATATTCCAGCCTAATTTCTAATATTTCATCATATTCCGACCTAATCTCTAATATTTTAGCATATTTCAACCTAATCTCTAATATTTCAGTTTATTTTTGTCTAATCTCTAATATTTCAGCATATTCCAACCTAATCTCTAATATTTCATCATATTCCAACCTAATCACTAATATTTCAGCATATCCCAACCTAATCTCTAATTTTTCATCATATTCAAATCTAATCTCTAATATTTCAGCATATTCTAATCTAATCTCTGATATTTCATCATATTCAAATCTAATCTCTAATATTTCAGCACATTCCAACCTAAACACTAATATTTCAGCATATTTCAATCTAATCTCTAATATTTCTGCATATTTCAATCTAATCTCTAATATTTCAGCATATCCCAACCTAATCTCTAATTTTTCAGCGTATCCCAACCAAATCTCTAATATTTCATCATATTTTAATCTAATTTCTAATATTTTATCATATTCCAATCTAATCTCTAATATTTCAGCATATTCCAACCTAGTCTTTAATATTTCAGCATATCCCAACCAAATCTCCAATATTTCATCATATTCCAATCTAATCTCTAATATTTCATCATATTCCAATCTAATCTCTAATATTTCAGCATATTCCAACCTCATCTCTGATATTTCAGCATATTCCAACCTAATCTTTAATATTTCATCATATTCCAATCTAATCTCTAATATTTTAGCATATTCCAACCTAATCTCTTATATTTCAGCATATTCCAACCTAATCTCTAATATTTCGTCATATTCCAATCTAATCTTTAATATTTCATCATATTCCAATCTAATCTCTAATATTTTTGCATATTCCAACCTCATCTCTAATTTTTCAGCATAGTCCAACCTCATCTCTAATATTTCAGCATAGTCCAACATAATTTGTAATATTTCAGCATATTTCAACCCTATGCTCTAATATTTCAGCATATTCCAACCTCATCTCTATTATTTCAGCATATTCCAACCTCATCTCTAATATTTCAGCATATTCCAACATAATCTCTAATATTTCAGCATATTCCAATCTAATCTCTAATATTTCATCATATTCCAATCTAATCTCTAATATTTCATCATATTCCAATCTAATCTCTAATATTTCAGCATATTCCAACCTCATCTCTGATATTTCAGCATATTCCAACCCAATCTTTAATATTTCATCATATTCCAATCTAATCTCTAATATTTTAGCATATTCCAACCTAATCTCTTATATTTCAGCATATTTCAACCTTATCTCTAATATTTCAGCATAGTCCAACCTCATCTCTAATATTTCAGCATAGTCCAACCTCATCTCTAATATTTAAGCATATTCCAACATAATTTCTAATATTTCAGCATATTTCAACCCTATGCTCTAATATTTCAGCATATTCCAACCTCATCTCTATTATTTCAGCATATTCCAACCTCATCTCTAATATTATAGCATATTTCAACCCTATGCTCTAATATTTCAGCATTTTCCAACCTCATCTCTAATATTTCAGCATAGTCCAACCTCATCTCTAATATTTCAGCATAGTCCAACATAATTTCTAATATTTCAGCATATTTCAACCCTATGCTCTAATATTTCAGCATATTCCAACCTCATCTCTATTATTTCAGCATATTCCAACCTCATCTCTAATATTTCAGCATATTCCAACCTAATCTCTAATATTTCAGCATATTTCAACCCTATGTTCTAATATTTCAGCATTTTCCAACCTCATCTCTGATATTTCAGCATATTCCAACCTCATTTCTAATATTTCAGCATATTCCAACCTCATTTCTAATATTTCAGCATATTCCAACATAATCTCTAATATTTCATCATATTCCAACCTCATCTCTATTATTTCAGCATATTCCAACCTAATCTCTAATATTTCAGCGTATTCCAACCAAATCTCTAATATTTTAGCATAGTCCAACCTCATCTCTAATATTTCTGCATATTCCGACCTAGTCTGTAATATTTCAGCATATTCCATCTAATCACTAATATTTCATCATATTCCAACCTCATCTCTAATATTTCAGCATATTTAATCCAACTTAATATCTATCCGCCACTTTTAAAGTATTTATTATTGACATTATTGACAAATTACTGAAACTCTACTATTAAATGAATAGTAAATGAATTTTATATATAGTATAATTCTCTTGAATTTTTATATAACTGGCACTTGCAAAACTGAAGCTATTAGCCTCCTTAGTTCCCAAATCGGTAAAACAATTAAGTGTGTTTCAGGGATCAAATTAGAAGAAAATGTCTAGCGCTGTGTTAATTTCAGTGAGGCAGTGGTAGCTCAGTGGTTAAGGTGTTGGACTAGTAATCAGAAGGTTGCTAAATTAACTCTCACCGCTGCCATATTGCCACTGTTGGGCCCCTGAACAAGGCACAATAACCCATAGTTGCTCATTTTGTACTATTATTGTAAGTTGCTTTGGATAAAAGCGTCTGCTAAATGCCACATATGTAAATGTACTATCACACATAATATCACAAACACACATTAACGTTCTGACTCTGTTTCTTTCTTACAGAGGTCTGGTGATTGTTATTCTTCTGGTTATTTCTATCTGTTTCCACATGGCAAGCATAATGTATCTTCACATCACTCATGTGCAGGTAACCCAAACTAGGACACTAAAGCACAGGAAACAGTAAACTCCTCAGCTTTTGCTATTCTAATCCCCTAAGTAATTTCCTGGGTTTAGGCAATCAATTTCTAATTATCTGATAAAAAGCATTCCTAATCCTTACTTTGCCTCTCTTTATCTTCTTTCTGTGTGTAGTGTTCTCCCGACTGTCTTACTCTGCAGATCAGAACAGTTCTGTGTGGTTTTCTGGTGCTTCTGTCCTATTCTGTGACCCAGGGCTGTGTGGTGAGCAGGTGTTTGTGTTCATCAAACCTTAACTTTTACTTAAAAAAGATTATTGGCTATATAAGTTAAGGTTAATGCATTTTGGTCAATAATGAATAGAACATTGGTTAACCCATGGTGTGTGTGGGCATGCTGTTCCCTTTTCCTCTGCTTTCAGGTGGCATGCATGCCATGGTCATGGGAGGGCAACTCCAGCTTCTCCATTATAACGGTTGTCATAGTGAACAGCACGGTGGCGGGTGTGGGAGTGTGCAAATATACCCCGTACATGTTTTTATCATGTGTGATGGCATCGCTTCCTGTGGCCCTCTACCTGCGTGTGTCATCACTACCCAAGATTCTCTTGCTTTTCCTGCTCAACGTCTTCCATACTGTCGTCATGGAGACCAGCGGCTATCGGCAGGCTGTGGGGTGAGCGGCCAACAGCAGTGCAAACCAAATCCATATCAGTTTTATCAATTAATTAAAGACAGGAAAATCTACCACAAAACTACATAGAGATGCTGCAGTATCATGGTATAGAAAAACAACATGTTTATGTTGTATCATTTTAGTTGGACCAACAGAATACATATTGATGCCATAAAACGTAGTAATTTTTACTTAAGGATGCTGTTCCTGAAACTAAATGGCACCTTCACAAGCCCTTACTGACAGTGGGTATACATCTCAGGTTGACAAAACAGCAGAGTCATGTGATTTTGTTTGTTTTAATACTTTCCAGGCTCACTTACATTAGAATGTTATGGCAATTTACTTTGTAGCTTAGTGTATTCCTAATAAACTTTTGTTTCTTAATGGTGTTAAATTAACAAATCAAACATCAAAATTGTCCTAAAACACCAATGTCAGCAAATGGCTGAAATATACTTGGATACCAAATTAAAAAGATTAATTATTAAAGATTAGTAATTTGTTTGTACAACCCACTGTTTGTATTATTGTAGGGTGTATTAATTTGTTAATGTTTATTATATGAATATTCGTTAAGAGCAAAAGTACATCTGGATAAAAAAAAAAAAAAAAAAAATTCTGACCAAATAATAGTGGATAATTATTGATTATTTAGTTATTGTTTTGCTGGTCATCAGTCATGGCACAAATAGCTCAAATATATGCACCAATATAGACAAGGGAATTCAATGCACTTTACATGATGAATGAAGTATAATAGACAACTTGTTTAAACAGTACAAAATGAAAGTGCGTTTATGTAAGAAAAGGTTCAATAACAAAAAATATATATATAAATGCATTACCTGCACAAAACAAGCAAAGGGTAAATAATTAAACTATATTGTATAACTGACTCTGAGAGCTAAAGACAGCGGCTTAAACCTAATTTACCGCTTGATCGAATAGGTAGATTAAGTTTTTTAACAGTTCTATCTCATTAGTATTTAAGCTAAATGCCACCTTTGTTTCCATGATTAGTCTTTATTTTAACAAAGCACAGTGTAGTTTGTGTGGAGCTTGTATATCAATCAGAAAAACTTAAACGTATAGGATGATGATGCTGTAATAATGAATTTGAAAAGTCGGTCCAAATTAATATACTGTGTATTTATATGTATTGCAATATGTGAAAACAGAGGAGGGTTCTTTCACACGCAAGGATATGATCCTGTCCTGGCAATGCTGCTTTTCTCGGGAGCGCTGGTACTCCACTGTAGACAACAAGACCTCAAACTCAGACTGGATTACCTGTGGGTTACTCAGGTATGTGCATTCACAGTTGGTGTACAGAAGTGTGTGTCGCTTCTGATTTCATGATTAGTCTTTGCCTTAACTAAGCACAGTGTAAGGTGTGTTGAGCTTGTACATCAGTCAGAAAAACGTAAATGTATATAGGGCTATGATACTATAATATGAATTTGTGAAGAGGGTCTAAATTAATGTGTGTGCATGTGCACTTACAATTGGTGTGCAAAAGGGTAAGTGTACTTATTGCAAAGCATGTTGCAGTGTGTTAGCAGTCTACACCAACCCACCACTGCCACGTCTCAGGTCTGGATTTTGGCTGGGCACTCAGAGGACACAATTTGCTAAGGGAAGGAGAGCCAGATGATGATTCGTCACACTGGCACTGGAGAAAAAATGAGAGTAGCATTGTCCTCTGTGCTAAGGCTTTTTTATGCCACTGGCCACCATAAAGATACAGTTTTACTCTTTTTAGTTCCTTCTAGTTTTTACTGACAGTAAATTAAATTTTGTTTTAACAATTTACTGTGCCAGTGAAAACAGCCAAAATCTTTTCTGTCAGTTAAATTAAGGTTAAAGAGAATAAATACTCATAGATTACTGTTTATATATATATACACTGTATATATATATATATATATATATATATATATATATATATATATATATATATACTGATCAGCCATAACATTAAAACCACTCATGTTTCTTCACTTACTGTCTATTTTATCAGCTCCACTTACCATATATAAGCAATTTGTAGTTCTACAATTACTGACTGTAGTCCATTTATTCTCTGCATGTTTTGTTAGCCCCCTTTTATGCTGTTCTTCAATGGTCAAGACTCTCCCAGGACCACTACACAGTAGGTATTATTTGGGTGGTGGGTCATTCTCAGCACTGCAGTGACCCTGACATGGTGGTGGTGTGTTAGTGTGTGTTGTGTTGGTGTGAGTGGATCAGACACAGCAATGCTGATGGAGTTTTTAAACACCTCACTGGTACTGATGGACTGAGAATAGTCCACTACCCAAAAATATCCAGCCAACAGCACCCCATGGGCAGCATCCTGTGACCACTGATGAAGGTCTAGAAGATGACCAACTCAAATAGCAGCAACAGATGAGTGATTGTCTCTGACTTTACATCTACAAGGTGGACCAACTAGGTAGGAGTGGCTAATAGAGTGGACAGTGTGTGGACATGGTATTTAAAAACTCCAGCAGCGCTGCTGTGTCTGATCCACTCATACCAGCACTCATACCAGCACAACACACCACCACTATGTCAGTGTCACTGCAGTGCTGAGAATGATCCACCACCTAAATAATGCCTACTCTTTGGTGGTCCTGTGGGGGTCCTGACCATTGAAGAACAGGGTGAAAGCAGGCTAAAAAGGTATGTAGAGAAATAGATGGACTACAGCCAATAACTGTATAACTACAAAGTGCTTCTATATGGTAAGTGGAGCTGATACAATGGACAGTGAGTGTAGAAACAAGGAGGTGGTTTTAATGTTATGGCTAATCAGTATATATATATATTAAAAAGTTACTGTAATTAAATTTAGTGCAGGTTTATTGCTATTGCTAGTATTCATCGGTTGCACTGCCCTCTTGTGGATATCATTAGTACTTTTCACATTTTACACGGCATTATTTGCCTTTCATTACCGAGTGTGTGTCTAAATGGATTTAATATGGGCACACCAGGTTTCATATTCCAAGAATATGCCAGTAGAACTACCTATGGTTTTCCAGGTGGGCCCTGGATAATCTACAGTCAATTGTATGTAGAAACATTACAGACTCGATAGGGCAATCAACAGGTGGACTTGAACCTTCTAGCCTACTGTTTAATATATCATAGAGAATTTGACTTGCTGCATGTAATGTTGGTGCCACACAGCTCCAGGGACCCTTTGTTCTGTGGTTACTGTCTGCGAGGAGTTTGACATGTTCTCACAATGTTCATGCCAGGGGCCCCCCATTGGCTGCACTTGCCAGGTTGTTACTACTATATTACAATATGTAGTTAAAAGTGAGTGAGTTAATTCATTCTGATCAGCTATCAGCATACAGCATATGTATATGTATATGACATTTGTTGAGGGGGCCCAAACATTTTTTTTGCACTGGGGCCTATGAGCTCCTAGTTACGCCACGGGTTCATTCGCTGTTTTTTAGGGTACTACAGTTCAGTTTCTGCAACTGGTCTTTTTGTAAAAACTGTATAAGGTTATTAATGCAATATTATGGAGTTATCTGCTCTGTCAAACATATTCATGCAGCACCTTAGATTATGAATTTGGTGGTGTAAAACGTTTTCTAATGTCACATTATTTACAGTCACCATGGCTGTTTGTGATACAATAACTCTGAGGTCCCTTATTTTGTATTCTGTGTGTGTGTGTTTCAGGCTGCAGAGGAAAGAGATGACATGGAAAGGGTGAAACTGGACAATAAAAGGATTTTGTTTAACTTGCTTCCTGCCCATGTGGCCCAGCACTTTCTCCTGTCCAACCCACGCAACATGGTCTGTATGCGCTCACTGTAGCACCACATTTCACACTTCATCCCACTCACTTACCACTCTCCTGCTGTCCCAACTCAGTGCAAAGACTTTGATGTTGGGTGATAAGGTCAATGGTAGCTTAGCAGTTAAGGTACTGGGCTATTAAACAGAAGGTGGCTGTTTAAAGCCCCACCTCCGCCAAGTTGCCATTATTTTCCAACTTGACTACACAGTATGTTATTTCCAATTCATGACAAAGGGCATATTTTTAATTTAATGTGTACAGCTGCTTCGCCTTCTGTTTTTCATTAATTTATCTGTCTGTGACAGTCAGCTTATTTATTCTTCATCGCCCTCCTCTTATACTGAATCTTCTTATAAGCAAATGATAAAATATTTAAATATCAAAGTGTTAATCCCATTACTCTATCAAATATGATTTTTAGCATTTTCTTTTTCCATACATAGCCAGATTATAATAGATGCTGCTGTTTTACTTATTGTTTTGCTGATTTAGTTACTTACATTAGTAACATTTACATTTTTGGCATTTAGCAGACTGTACTGTGACAGTATACTGTCAAAGCAATTGTGGTTAAGGGCCTTGCTCAAGGGCCCAGCAGTGGTAACCTGGCAGTGGTGCTGTTTGAACCAGCAACCTTTTGATTACTAGTCAAGTACCTTAACCACCTTAACCACTAGGCCCCATTATAACATAATACTTACATCCTAACACTCCCGACTACAAATTTAAATGTTCTTGCTTTATTTGCCAATAATGTACCTCAGCGCTTTAAAAAGGTAAAAAAGAGCAGTAAAAACTATAGGCAGGCAGCTGGAAATACAATACAAACAAAGTCTTAGTGTACATGTGGAAGCCTGTAAGGACCATAGATAGATAGATACTTTATTTATCCCGAAGGAAATTATTGAGTCATGTGTGTAAATATTCAGAGCACCTGCTGCAGCCAAAAAACGATATTTTCTCAAGTTATTAGCAAGAAGCACAAAAACATGGGTTCTTTTGCCACCATAAACAATTGCAGCCACTAATTAATTCTGTTAGATTGTTTGTACCTTGATTTTTTTCCAAGATAAAGTCTATAAACCGACAATCTATAAACCGATTCAGAATGCAGCCCCTGTATCAGCATCTTCTGGGCTGATTATGACAGCTTTTTGTAGCTCTGTCATGCTTCATGCATTGGCTCTGGTTGATGAGACCACTGTGGGTGCTATTAATAGTAAATTGAAATCTTCTTGCAGCTCTCTTAACCCACTAACAACTGGTTCAGTAATGGCCTGCCTCCTGGCTTGGTGCCCTCTTATTGTTAAATATGTGAATACCTACATTTGGCTTGGTAATGCACCATCTCACTTAAACTCTAGTTTAATTGTAACTTAACTTCATGTTTTATTGATCTTATTTTATTTATTAATTTTAATTTTCTGTCTTTTTAAAAATATGCTGAAACTGTAACGGCTGCTCTAACTGCAACACATTTAAGGTGTGAAAAAAGCAAAGAAATGTTCAATTGCTATGTTGTACAGCTGGTAGAGTGAGTGTCACACAGCATCATGAGTTCTGTGAACCTGGGTTCCATCCTCACCTCCACTCATTGTCTAAGAGTGCTTTTCTTACAGCTATTAAAAACAAGCAGTAGTTAGATTGCCGGCACAGAAATCCTCTAGGTGGTAGTGAGTGAATATGTCTTGGAGCCCTGTACAGGGTATGTTTCTGCCTATGTGGTGTTTTAAGGTGATGCTGGTCCAGCCATGACTCTAACCAGGTTAAAATAGTGAAAAAATAAATAAATACACAATTTTCTTAAGTCTGATCTTAAGTTGGTGGTACAAGCTGCTTATATGGTTCTGTTGTTCCACTATGCTGTGCTGTTACAGTGTTACAGACCGTATTAGGTGAAAGGTTAATGCAGATTATATAATAATGATGCATTATAGTTGGGTGAATTGGTCAAAGTTTAGATTCTTTTAAAAGCTCTGAATGTTGCAAACAAATTGTGAAATAAGTTGTGAAATTGAGTGTTTTCTTCTGATTATATTCCCAGGAAGTAATAGAACCAAATATTTTGAACAATTTTGATTGCTCACAGTTCTGCGTACACACACACACACACACACACATGTTCCATGGAAACACAAACACATGGCCTAGACGCTTAATCACACTTAACTTTTTACTGTAGTATTTCCAGTTAATAGTATTGGCCCTTCAATAAACAGTTCAGCTCAAACCTGTTTAAGCACATTAAGCAAAATGTAGACTATTCTTGCTAAAAGGTTTTGTATTAGAGCGGGAAGGTGGTGCAGCTGTTTGAATGCAATAAGTGCTGCACAGCAGGTCCTGGGAACCTGGGTTTGATCCTTGCTTCCATTCAAGGTATTTACATGACTCAGCATGAGTTGACTCCAGTTTCCTCCCAACTTCCAAAACATGCTGAAGGAGAATTTTTCATATTTCCCTTTGTTTTAAATTTAACTATAATCTGTAACTGTGTGCGTGCTCTGGGATTGATTGGTTTTTATTCAAGACGATGACACCAGCTCCGGGCCAAGAGAATTTGTACAGTATGGCAAAATTCTCTGTGCCACTCCGAGCACCTTAAATGATATTCTGTTTTTAAATACTTTTTGTGATTCCATTTTGATATATTGTTTAGGCAGAACTGGGAGATTGTAAATATGACTGTTGAGTTCTCTTAAATTTAAGGACAGTTTTGTGGTTGTGAATATACTGTATAGTACACTATATTGCCAAAAGTATTCGCTCGTCTGCCTTCACACGCATATGAACTTGAGTGACATCCCATTCTTAATACATAGGGTTTAATATGATGTCGGCCCACCCTTTGCAGCTACACCAGCACTGTAACACCAGCACGTAACACCAGCACCGTAACACCAGTACTGTAACACCAGTACTGTAACACCAGTACCGTAACACCAGCACCGTAACACCAGCACCGTAACACCAGCACGTAACACCAGCACCGTAACACCAGCACCGTAACACCAGCACTGTAACACCAGCACCGTAACACCAGCACTGTGACACCAGCACTGTAACACCAGTACCGTAACACCAGTACCGTAACACCAGCACCGTAACACCAGCACTGTAACTAGGTGCTTGACACCAGTACTGTAACACCAGTACTGTAACACCAGCACTGTGACACCAGTACTGTAACACCAGCACCGTAACACCAGCACCGTAACACCAGCACCGTAACACCAGCACCGTAACACCAGCACCGTAACACCAGTACTGTAACACCAACACCATAACACTAGCACCGTAACACAAGCAGCTTCAACTCTTCTGGGAAGGCTTTCCACAAGGTTTAGGAGTGTGTTTATGGGAACTTTTGACCATTTTTTCCAGAAGCGCATTTGTGAGGTCAGACACTGATGTTGGACGAGCAGCCCTGGCTCTCAGTCTCCACTCTAATTCATCCCAAAGGTGTTCTATCAGGTTGAGGTCAGGACTCTGTGCAGGCCAGTCAAGTTCTTCCACACCAAACTCGCTCATCCATGTCTTTATGTACCTTGCTTTGTGCACTGCTGTGCAGTCATGTTGGAACAGGAAGGGGCCATCCCCAAACTGTTTCCACAAAGTTGGGAGCATGAAATTGTCCAAAATCTCTTGGTATGCTGAAGCATTAAGAGTTCCTTTCACTGGAACTAAGAAGCCGTTGCTGTCATTCCCAATCGCTTCCACTTTGTTGTAATACCACTGACAGTTGACTGGAATATTTAGTAGCGAGGAAATTTCACGACTGAACTTGTTGCACAGGTGGCATCCTATCACGGTACCATGCTGGAATTCACTGAGCTCTTGAGAGCGACCCATTCTTTCACAAATGTTTGTAGAAGCAGTCTGCATGTCTAGGTGCTTGGTTTTATACACCTGTGGCCATGGAAGTGATTGGAACACCTGAATTCAATGATTTGGATGGGTGGGGATGAGTGAATACTTTTGGCTATAAAGTGTATATCATCATACACATACCTCTCAATTAAAGTGTGGTGGCATCATCTGAAAAATTACTTATGTATGTGTTAAACTACAAAGTGGCATTTGGCATTGACCATATAAGGAATAATGAGGTTTTTCTTTACTGCTCTTCATTTGTTACAGGATTTGTACTATCAGTCCTACTCTCAGGTGGGCGTCCTATTTGCCTCGATCCCAAACTTTAATGACTTTTACATTGAGCTGGATGGAAATAACATGGGTGTGGAGTGCTTGCGGCTCCTAAATGAGATCATTGCAGACTTTGATGCAGTAAGTTGTATCTTAAATTGTTTTGTTTGGACTGGCAAAAAGGTTTTTGCTGGTAGTCATTATGTGTTTACTAACATACGTGTTTTAAATCTGAGTTCTCACAGATTTACTTGATTGGAGGCTTTAATTTACTTAAATTATTTTAGCTGCTTAGTTTGATTTCTTCCATCTGCTCTCTCTGCAGCTGCTGGATAAGGAATGCTATAGGGACATTGAGAAGATCAAGACCATTGGTAGCACTTACATGGCAGCAGTGGGTCTTGTTCCGACAACTGGATCCAAGGTACAATGAAGACTTCCCGAGAAGTCCCGAAACAAGTTTTAATTTGCATGTGTAAGTTAATATGATGTAGGTTACAGGCGAATTACCAGGAATAATTGCGCAATTGTTACAATGATTAAAACATTTGGAAAACCAATATGTAATTAACTTCATTTTTCGAAGAGTTTGTGTCCTATAACAGATGCACTGGTGATGGAAGTTAAAAAAACATTTTTTAAACCTTTTTGAAAATGGTGTTATCATTTGGACAAACATTTTAATTATTATGTGCAAATTATTATGTTATATTGTTAATGTGTTGTGGGATGTAGGATTTAAAAATTAGTCTGGTGCAAAATTCCAAAAAATCAAATAAACAATAATTTATAAATGACTTTATTCTACATATTTACAGATTTTACAACCTCTTCAGGGTAATTATTGCTGCCATGGTGCAAAACATGCATTGCTAGGGATGTAATGATACACTCTACCCACGATGCGATACGATTCACGATAATGGGTTCACAATACGATTTATTTTCAATTTTTTAAACAAAATGAAATTAAGGACAAATTATGACAAAGTTTCCTTTTATTATTTCTAAGGTAGGTGCAAACTATGCAAAATAAGGCTGGTTTCACTTTTTGTGTAAAAAAAAACAAAAAAAACGCCAGTGCCCTCTGCTGTTTAAAGTGAATATCGATTCATCTTAAATAAATAACCAATTCAAATTGTGGCACATGTGCACCGATTTTTTACTGTCTTGTGGTGCATCGTTACATCCCTATGCATTACATTAGTACATTTCCTTGAACTGCATTTGTGTACATATAATTGAATTCTAAAAATACTACAAAACCCCCCCACAATATGTGTAATGTGATGGGTCACGCCCAGGTAAAGCCCTGCAGCAGAAAAGTCGTAATATATAAACCTGATATGCAGGATGAATAACCAGGTCAGAACAACACAATAAAAAAAAAAAACTACTACTAAAATACAGGTCAAAATCAGCAGCCCAAAGGGGAGAGGTGATAGAGCAGATAGTGTGGATCTATCTCTGAAAAGGGCGGCTCTGGAGGAAGCTTGTCTTGTCCTGTGTTCCAGGTAGTGATGGCTGAGAGACACAGCAGTACTGGATAAGTTCCTTACAAAAAGGATCAAAGAATCAGAAAATACTAAAATGTTGTTACATTAAAAGCTGTTAGAATATTGGTGACACTCTCCATAGAAAGGTGGGCTTTAAAACAAAAAATGGGTCGTCGTTAAATCTTCCAGCAGTGATACAAAACATATATCCTGATCAATGCAAAAGTTGGGCGGCACGGTGGCTAAGTGGGTAGCACTGTCGCCTCAGAGCAAGAAGGTCCTGGGTTCGATCCCCAGGTAGGGTGGTCCAAGTCCTTTCTGTGTGGAGTTTGCATGTTCTCCCCGTGTCTGCGTGGGTTTCCTCTGGGTGCTCCGGTTTCCTCCCAGTCCAAAAAAAATGCAAGTGAGGTGAACTGGAGATACAAAATTGTCCATGACTGTGTTTGACATTAAACTTGTGAACTGATGAATCTTGTGTAATGAGTAACTATCATTTCCTGTCATGAAAGTAACCAAAGTGTAAAACTTGACGTTAAAATCCTAATAAACAAACAAACAAACTGAACACAAAGTTAAGCTTCTGCCATGGTTATCTCAGTTCCCCTGATCTAAATCCTATAAAACTTGTGAAGTGGAGAGTCTACAAGAGCTGTGTTCTGTATTTTTCAACCGTCAAATGTTATAGAAGACTAAGTGTAAGAATATTCACCAAATGGTAAATTTCTTATAACCCTTTAACTCCAGGGGTGCCAGGGTTGACTTCAACAGTACTTAAAAGTTTTAAGTCATGCTAATCTGAATTACTTTTTCTTCTACTTTAAATGTAGCTCAAAGCACATCTAATGTTATATCTTTCTTTATATGTCTTTCAAAAAGGGCAAGAAATCTATTTCGGAACATTTATGCACAGTTGCCGACTTTGCCATAGAGATGTTTAAAGTTCTGGATGCGATAAACTACCAGTCATATAATGACTTTGTGCTTCGAGTGGGTAAGTAAACTGACATTTCTGAATAAGCAATAAATGAGTGATTGTGTGTGTCTGTGTAGGTAAAGGGTCATAAATGTTTATGGATATTTTGAGCTGCTTTGGAAGGTCTGTTCAGAGGAAAAACGTCAGTGAGTGAATGTTTGTATTGTGTTGTGTATCCTGTAGGTATTATTAGGATGTCCTGTGCATGGGTACTTTAGCACTTTGACAGACACACCCACACATACACTCAGATGAATATTACAAACCCCATTTCCCCAAATTTGAAAATAACAACAATTTGTGAAATGCAAAAAAACCCAAGAATTATAATTTGTATTTTTTTAAATCTTATTTAGCTGACTAAATAAGTAGTAACTTTGAATATTTCAGCTGATCAACTTTTATAAATAAAACATTTCACAATGTACAGGTAAATTGGTAACAGGTGAGTATATCATAGGGCAACATGGTGGCTTGGTGGATAGAACTGTCGCCTCACACCAAGAAGGTCCAGGGTTCGATTCCTAGGTGGAGCAGTCTGGGTCCTATCTGTGTGAAGTTTGCATGTTCTACCCGTGTCTGTGTGGGTTTCATCCATGTACTCCGGTTTCCTCCCACAGTCCAAAGACATGCAGTCAGGTTAATTGGAGCTGCAAAATTGCCCTAGCTCTGTGTGTGTGTGTGTTTGCCCTGTGATGGAGTCAGGACCTGTCCAGGGTGTTTCCTACATTATGCCCAGTGAATTGCACCCACCGCAACCTGACCTGTTAAACAAACAATGAATGAATGAGTGTATCATCAATTATGAATAATTAGTTGTTGTTTTCCACTCACTGACCAGGTGTAAACGTGGGTCCAGTAGTTGCAGGGGTGATTGGAGCTCGTAGGCCTCAGTATGACATCTGGGGAAATACAGTCAACGTAGCCAGCAGAATGGACAGCACTGGAGTGCAGGGCAAGATTCAGGTAAAACACACACACAAACACAGGCATGGGAAGGGTATGGGGTCTGCCAGGGCTGCAGCCCCTTAATACTTGAGTTAGTAGAAAGAGAATAAACTATCTGTATCAGGCTCACAGCAAGAAGGTCCTGGGTTTGATTCCTTGGTGAAGCGATCTGGGGTGAAGCTACAATACACAGCACAGCCTATCTTCGTGGCTGAATGTAAACCTAGAACATTCAGTGTTTGTGTGAGGCTCTGTCTCAAATATGAAAATACTTATCTGTGGTTTGACACACACCCCTCTGCGTCCACAGAATTGGTTGGAAGTTTTCCAGACTCAGTTACCCGAGTCGTGTTTTTAGCTGCTTTATACTTTAGACATTTTGACTAACCGATTGCTAACTCAATTGCCGTAGAATTGCTAGGACTGCCTTGTAGTGCAAATTAACCTGTAAACATGAGACACTGAAAAACGTTAAATGGTTAAACACAAACATTACATTTTGACTTTCACAGCAAATTACATATTTTGTGGGAAACGTCTCATTTCATGGTCCGTGATGCAATTTTTACACTCACTTCTGCCACACTTGTTTGAATCCTGACAGGTAACCGAAGATGTCTTCCGCCTACTGTCTGGCCATTACCACTTCCAGTGCCGTGGCCAGGTCAGTGTGAAAGGCAAAGGTCAAATGTTGACCTACTTCCTTGAGGGCTGGTCTCACGAAGGCCATCTCCAAACCCGCTCCCAGAGCCTGGAGCGTCGAGCAAGCCCGTGCATCCGGACCAAGCTGAGTCCAGCCCCCACCGTGAGCAGTTACGGTTCCAAGTCACAAAATGTCCCCGCTGGTCCCACCTGCTCCAACAACAGCATCCTCTACCTGCCCGCCGTCTCTGTGGACATGGAGATAGAGGTGTGACTGACTTTGCAGATGCTTTCTGTGGAAACCAATCTGTAGGTGGGATAAAGGGGAGCGACAGACACGAAGGAGGACACAGACGGAGTTACAGAAAAAGTACGCTGACGTTGACTAAAAATGCAAGAAAACAGACTGAGAGAAGATACTTTTCTGTCTTTACTGTCCACTGACTGAATGTAATATTTAAATGAAAGCATTGAAATCTATTATATAGAGAGTATTTCTCCCCACATGCAAACATAATAAGCAGGTTTGTCTATTTGGATGTGAGTGTATGTTTGTGAGTGTGCTGGTGCATGTGTGCGTTATAATGAGTCTTCCTCAGTCTAGCTAGATATCAGGGGCTCCTAAACAGGAGCATGTGTTCTACAGTAATGGCAGCTTCACACAAACGTTGTGCATTTTTGTCTTCAAGAAAATGATGGAGAATTAATACCATCCAGAGCACGCATAAGCAGCGAGGAACAAACATATAGGATCAAAACAGCGCTGTATTTTATGTCTGTATGTCTCTGGGTGTACAAATGAAAAAGACTAAGAATGACAGGGATGGACTTTATGACAATATAGTACCATGATGAAATCAGTCAATGCACTTCGGCTAACAAGGTAACACTTTTTCATTTTTGGGAGGTATGTGAGAACACGAGACAAATCACTGCCTTTGCTGTACAGTGCCGTAAATGGAATCTCTTGTAATATTTAAAGTGTTTGTTGTTGCCTTTTTGGGTGACTTATCAAAAGGAAAACACAACTTAACTTTAACTTTTCTGGTTTAGATCTTGCTGCTAAAGCTTAGGCGTAAGTCTACACTTCCTACTACTTTTTTGACCTTTCAATGTGGAGAAATGTCCTTGTCTTGGATATAGATAATTAAATTGGAATTGGACCCACTGCTACCCAGAATAAGATAAAGCATTGGCAAAACAGACAATGAATAAATGAATGATACTAAGAGCCATAACAAGTCGGTCCAAAACCTTCAAGTATTTAACTAGATTGAAATCTGGTGACTGATAAGGTTATATCATATGCTGAACCTTATTTTCTACTCATCAATCCATTAATTGACACATTTAATCCTTGTCCTGTGAATGTGGCGTTGTTTCACCTACGGCTTAATAATGATTAACTATTTAACCAATAACTGTCAAAAAAAAAATCCTCATTTTATTAATGCTGTCCAAATGCTGTTAAAAGGTAATTTGAATACATACCCAACTTCCAGACTGCTGATTTGTAACTCACCCAAGTCACCCACCCTCAGTGTGCATACGTCAGTTGCTTATTTACATACTCATTCAAGAAAAAAGAGCCCTTTTTTGACCTTTCAATGTGGAGAAATGTCCTTGTCTTGGATATAGATAATCAAATTAAGCAAGCAGAATGAATAGAACAACTGTATTACACCTTGGCATGCGTTTTACATTACCCTAGTTGTACTGAAAAAAGAACACCATTCTCCTAAAAAAATTCTGTAATTAATGTTGATGATTCTAAGAGGGCGGACGGCACGGTGTCTCGGTGGGTAGCACTGTAGCGCTAGAAGGCAGCGGTAGCTTAGTGGTTATTAATCCAAAAATTGCCAGTTCAAGCCTCACAGTTGCTAGATTTCTACTGCTGGGCTCTTGAGCAAGGCCCTTGTTTCTCAATTAAGGGCCTTGAAATATGTTCAGTCGTAATTGTATGTGTTTGGATAAAAGCGTCTGATAAATGCCGTAAACATAAACTTGTCACCTCACAGCAAGAAGGTCCTTGGTTCAATTCCCAGGTGGATCAGTCCAAGTCCTTTCTGTGTGGACTTCGCATGTTTTTCCCATGTCTGTGTGGGTTTCCTCCGGGTGCTCCGTCCAAATACATGTAGTCAGGTTCACTGGCACTACTAAAATTGCCCTGACTGGGAATGTTTGTGTTTGCCCTGTGATGGATTGGTGACCCCTCCATGGTGTTTCCTACCTTTTGCCCAGTGAGTTGGATCCACCGTTACCCTGAAAATAAATGGTAAAACAGACAATTAATAAATAAATGACTCTAAGAGTCGTACCAAGCCAATCCAAAGTTGAAATCTGGTGACTGTGAAGGTTATATCATATGCTGAACATTATTTTTCTACTTAATTCATTCATTGACACATTGACCCTTGTCCTGTGAATGTGGCATTGTTCCACCTACAGCTTAATAATGAATAACCATTTAACCAATAACTGTCAGAAAATCTTTATTTGATTAATGCTGTCAAAACACTGTTAAAAAGTTAATTTGTGCCGCTCAGGTGGCGCAGCGGTAAAAACACACACTCATTTGGGATTTTGCTGATTTGTCCATACGTCAGTTGACTATTTACACACTCATTTAGAAAAAGAGCTCTGCAGTTCTAATCTGAACAGACAAAACACACTTTTATGCATAAATAATTTGTAATTCATGAACAACAGAACTATTACGAATTAAAGAGTGGCGTGTTAGACTCTGCACAAGTGGATCTTATGTAAAGTTATTTTTTAACACAAATGATATGAATATTTTGCTTCATGTCCCAACATAAAAATAGAAAACTGATTATTATCTTATTTTAACCATGCCATACTTGTCAAAAAGAGCTTTCAGATAACGACAGCATCTCTATTTTTAAACAGCATGCATAGTTAGTCATTTTAATGGACTATTGGCTACTTAACACTGTTATATATTAAATAAAGCAGACTTGGCGAGACTTGATGATATGAAGCTAAGTAATGTACACTTTAAGCTTGTTGGTTAATGGTTAACTGTCGACTAATGATGTTTGGTTATCAGTTTAAAGAAATTGGCAAAACTTGCATCTCTAGTTCCATTCCATCATAATACCATATTGATCTGCAACATCCCTTATCTATAATGGAAACCATGTTCCCACAGCATAACAGAGCCAAGCATTCAGGTCTATACTGTTTTCTGTGTGTATGTTCTACACACACTGGGTTGTTTGATTAGAAAATGGTAAAGAATGACTGGTAAAGAATGGCTGCTGAATTTTATAATCAGTACACCTGTTAGGAAGCATCTGCAGTTGTTTATGTTTTTCTTTCATTTGTCCTATAAATTTCCATGCAATGATGGTGTGTTCAAGGAACGTACTAACTGTTACTGGAAAACCTGTTTGACTATTGGTTTACTGGTAAAATTATTTACTAGGCATGAAACTAGAAAGTAGAAAGTACAAAAATAGCTCAGCAGCCTACATGGCATATTTTTTACTTTGTTTCCGAGTTTCTAAGTAGGCTAATGCTCAGCTTGATTCTATTGCTGCTGGTGGCAAGGGGATCCTTGTGCTTGTACAAGCCATGCAAATCAAACCTCCATTCCATTAAAATGGCACAGTAAGGTTTTCTGGTTACTGGCACCTAAACAGGTTGTACTTTATACAGTATATGGACAAAATAATAAGGTCAGTCTCTTGTAGATTTTTATTTTGTATTTATTTTTTTGCCGAACTCTTATCATAGCTTTGATATTTTTTCAAGTATACCTAGGGAATGCAGTTGGCTTTAAACTTGTGCATGTCTCTCTTTGCATGCCACAGTTCTACCTTGTCTGCTCTTTTTGCTAAGTGTTTCTCTAATGCATGACATGCAAAAAAAAGAGTAAAACATAAATTTTACAAAAATGTAAAAGTTTTTAGCTGCACTGCATGAGCCAGAAAGAGTTGCCTTTTGTTCATTTCTACTGTGTTTTTGGTTTAAAACCTTTAAGAACAACTTATTTGTTTTCCATGCATGGTGCTGTGTTGGAGAAAGCTTGGAAGTATTGTAGCATTGTTGCCTTTTTTGGCTCTTGAGGTGACTGCCTTTTATCCAGGGGTTGTTGGTGTGGGTGTATTCCTTTGTGCCAACATATTTTGTGACCGACATATCAAATCCAGTGTTATATTGTAGCACAATTTTGTGATATTGTGTTTGATTTATGATGGTGTTTTTTTTTATGTAGACTTTATATGCACCAGGTCCAACAAGGGTATAGTTCCTGTGAAACTTTGGGGTGAACTGTTTAGATGTTGGGTGTCTTTTACTGGGAGTGTAAGAAAAAGACTTCTTTCATTTCTGTTATTGCTGGGTAATAAGGCTAAATAAAGCTTTCATCTCTAGTGACACAAAATGAAGCATTTGAAGCTCATAATCAGAAATAAATAAAAAAATGATTTGCAGTGTTTCGAATTATACTCTCAGTTTAGTTGCACTCAGGGGCGTAACTACCGGGGTGGGGTTGGTGAACTGGGGCCCATGATTCTCCATGACATGAACTAAACCCCTCACTGCACTGCCCCCCTTCATTGGCTGCACTCGCCAGGTTATTATTATAGTACAATATTTTTGTTAAGTAAAATATTAAAAGTACCTGTATATATATATATATATGAGCTCCTAGTTACGCCACTGGCTGCACTGCTTATAACCCAAGTAACATCAATTATTTCAGAAATAATGACTGTTTATTAAATATAGCCACTAAAAACCTAATATAAAGCTATTTTTGAAAAAGAAAGTTGAATTATTATTTAAAACCCAAAATGATTATTTTATAGCTAAGTAGTGCACAGATTTTTCAGATCAAACAAATGTAGCCACACAAAGGTTCTATTTTCTATTTTTAATCCGCAGTGGTCTAATTTAGTGACATTCTGAATATTCCAACTTTAATAATGCATACAGCATGCACAATAAAACCATAGACTAGATTTTCATTTTAATTCGATATTTTCATATTTGATACGGGTTAAAATTAATGTAAGAAACCTACTGCAGAGAAAAGTACAATTATTTTACTGATAATCTAATATATATATATATATATATATATATATATATATATATATATATATATATGCTATTTTTGGGGTTGTATTGATTGCAATGTATTGATTGCAATGGTGATAAATGTGAATGTAAATTTCATATTGAGATCTTTTATACCTGTGTTTGCACTGTTCTGGAATAAAAATCGCAATGAGAGACAACTGGATTTGCTGTAGTGTTTTTTTTGTAGTTTCTGTGCCATTGCCCCCTGTTTGTGTGGTCATAGCTTTGTCCTTGAGCCAGATTTGTGTGATAGCAAATGTAAACATTGGACCTCAAGAAAAACAACTGGAACAAAACAAGTGTCGCTTATTGTCCTTGTCTACCGGTTTCCAAATGTACTACAGCTACAACTGTATCTGAGATACTAACATGTTTACACACCTTTAAAAGTCTGGATGTTTATTCAGCTTGACTTATAAAAGACAGGAGGAGAGGATAGTAAAAAAATTTAACAAATCCACCTGCACTAATTTGCGCTACTGCACTGCACCTGAACTCATCAGTATAAACCCATGCTTCCCGCTCATTGTGATGATGAGTCATTGTAGTATGCTAGACAAAGCCAAAAATGTCTATTGTTGCATTTGCTTTGTATTTTTCTAAGACCTTTCTAAAAGTAAAGGTGACTAATTAAAAGAATACAGTTCCTAAAGGGATCAATTACTTGTTTTTTTTTTCTTTTCTTTTTTTCATTGTCTGCTGATGTCTGATTCTTTGTTTTATGATGAGCCACATATTTTCAATAGGAGACAGATCTGGACTACAGGCAGGCCACTCTAGCACACACTCTGTGGTAATGAATTATGCACTGAGTTAGACTTGGCATTATCTTGCTGATAACATCTTTGGCATTGATAACTAAATGTCCTTTTCCGGAAAACAACTCAATTCCACGACTCAACTGACCATAGTATGTTTCTTCTGTCTTCTGCTACACCTAAGAAGATCTAGGGTCAATTAAACTGGGCAGAGTTTATGTATGGAATTAAAATTTGTTGATGCACTGGCCAAAAATATTAAATAACATTTATTTCTTTACCCAAGAAATCCTGAGTTCATGTGTCTATGTTAATCACAGTAGCATAACTGTTTCTCAGTGCTGTATAAGGGCTTGAAGGTCACTTACATTCAACAGTGATTTCTGACCTTGCCCTAGCCATCTCTTAGAGATTTCTCTTGGAAACCCTAAATCTTTTCACAATATTTTGTACAGTAAAAGGTGAAAGACTTCTTTTTGAATTAATTAACAATTCTGTTATGAAATGTGGCACAAAGGGGTGAGTTACAACCCAACTTTACTTAGAAAGACTACGCTTTCGGTGGACACTCATTGCATATCTCATACCTACAATATCATGATAACCTGATAACAATTTACCTGCTTATGGTGGAGTGTTTTAAAAAGGCTTAACTTGCCGCTCAGGTAGCGCAGCGGTAAAACACACTAGCACACCAGAGCTAATATTTCGAACTCGTTGGTTTGAAACTTAGCTCTGCCATCCGGCTGGGCTGGGCGGCTACATGAACAACAATTGGCTTGTTGTTCATACAGGGTGGGGAGCCGGATCAACCTCTGCTGGCTGATTGATGGTGCCTGCACAGAGTCGAGGAATAATGCGATGTGTATGGCTCTTCATGCACAATCAGCAGTGGAGATCAGCATCAGTAGAGAGGAAGCGTAATGTAATCGGGTAATTGGATACAACTACATAGATTGGAAGGAAAATTGGGGGAAAAAAACTTGAGTATGCTCTAAACTTTACACTTTTCAATTTACCTGTCCCAACATTATCTTAAATTTTCTTTGGGATCAATAAAGTATCTATCTATCTATCTATCTATCTATCTATCTATCTATCTATCTATCTATCTATCTATCTATCTATCTATCTATCTATCTATCTATCTATCTATCTATCTATCTATCTATCTATCTATCTATCTATCTATCTATCTTCGATTGTGTTTCAGGCATCATATTCAAAGTTTGATTAGATTTACAAAATACAATCAAGTTGGTCAGCCAAAACATTTCTATCTAGTTATGTAAGTTACTACAAATTACAGATTCTTATTTATTGCATGTTACAAAATGGTCCAAGTGTTCTGGAAATTGGCTTTGTATACAAACATAAAGGGATATCAAGCATTAAACAATGCATAGAATAATGAGAAAAAGTCTTAGGTGTACGTGCATCTGCAGGGAAAATAAACTGAGAACATGGAAGGTCAGTGGACGGCCGCAGATCCGGATTACCGAAACATTCTCTTTTCCTGTATGCTTATGTGGCTTTCCGGCAGGAACCACCATGTTTCAGGTCCTGGAATTTGTTTGGCAGAGAGGGTTAAACAACTAAACAAATGAAGATTGTTATCAGGCTGGCAAAAGTACAGAACATTTTTCCACAGGAAACAAAAGCTCACAAAATAGCCTATTCTGACTGAAAACGAAAAAAAGAACACACAGAAAGAGAGAACACTGTGAAAAGTTACTTTTTATTAAATGAGAACAAAGTCTCCTTGTATTGAACTAAAATGTATAGTGGTTTATACTGTGTTATTACCTTTCTGTAGTTTACCACTGAGTTGCATTATTCTTAAGCGTAGCAATGTTTATTATTAGATAGACAACACACCCAAAGTGGTTGTCTTTATTAGTCCAAAAAAGTGATGCCACTTAAAAACTAAATGATCTGTAATTTTCTTTTCTTCAGTTCCATGTTTTTTAAACATTTTTTCCCCACATATTTTATTTCCACCTGATAACTGATTCTCCCAACAGCCCAGGAGGTTGAGGCTAGCATGTGCTTGCTCTGAGACAAGTAAAGAACAGCTCCACATGACAAGCTAAAATTTTCCTACTTAGAGATGTTAACTCCTAGAAATAACTGGTAACATGCATTTTGTACCTGCATATTCATATCACTGTCCAATGTACACTGATCAGCCATGACATTAAAACCACCTCATTGTTTCTACACTCAATGCATACTTTGTTAGCCCCCTTTCATTCTGTTCTTCAATGGTCAGGACACTGCAGTAAACACTGACATGTTGGTGGTGTGTTAGTGTGTGTTGTGCTGGTATGGGTGGATCAGACACAGCAATGCTGATTGAGTTTTTAAACACCTCACTTTCACTGCTGGACTTAGAATAGTCCACCAACCAAAAACATCCAGCCAATAGCGCCCTGTGGGCAGCGCCCTGTGACCACTGATGAAGGTCTAGAAGATGACCAACTCAAACAGCAGCAATAGATGAGCGATCGTCTCTTTACATCTACAAGGTGGACCAACTAGGTAGGTGAGTGGACAGTGAGTGGACACGGTATTTAAAAAGTCCAGCAGCGCTGCTGTGTCTGATCCACTCATACCAGCACAACACACACTAACAATGATCTGTGGTGGTCCTGACCATTGAAGAACAGGGTGAAAGCAGGCTAAAAAACAGATGTAGAGAAACAGATGGTCAGTAATTGTAGAACTTCAAAGTGCTTCTATATGGTAAGTGGAGCTGATTAAATGGACAGTGAGTGTAGAAACAAGGAGGTGGTTTTAATGTTATGGCTGATCAGTCTATGTCCTCATGCTCATCATTAAATGTTTACATTTACCCACCATACCATCACTTTAAACAAACCATACATTGTTTGAAAAGGCATCTGCTAAATGGAATTTTCTTTCAACTGTGAAAGAGTGACAGGTTTGGACTTGTATGGCTAATCCCGATAAGGGATTAGAACCTACCATCATCATGTCAATTAAAATGTTTACAGTTATTTTACCAGCAGGCACAGTTAAACTCTAATCAACTTTCACTCAACAAATATTCAAATCTTTTTCTTTGTCAGTGTTTTTACTGGAATGTGTAAGACGCCTCCTTATTCTGTGTGTGTGTGTGTGCCGTGCACGTGGTGACGTATGAAGGCATGTTGAGAAGTGTTGTTCGGGTCGCAGGTCAGGACTTGGCTAATGATTTCCACTTACTAAGCTGACTGACAATTACAAACAGCAAATACTCAAGCATCAGTGAAGTCATGGATCAGAACAGCAAATGTGTTGCTTAACAATAGTTGTGTGAGTTTTGCTGTGTCACTGTGTGTGATATGTTACTGTTTTTTGGGTGTCATGGAGTGTGTCATGGAGGGTCACACACTATCAAAAGGTGAATGTGCACAAACTGTTCACTGCTGCATGTTTTGATTATGTGAAAGCCAGTTAAGGGTGAATAACCCCGCCGCTAACACTAATACCAACTTCGACCAAACCCTTACATTTATTCAGCATTTAATTTATTTAGTATTGCACCTGCTTTAATAATTAAATTATTTTAGATGGGACCAGGTCCCAGTGATTTTGCTGTATAAAAAGAATCAGTATTTAGGTGAACAAGTCTAATGAGAAACGCACTAAGCGCACACTGTAGAAAAGCTGTTTTGGGTGATTTGTTTGTTTCTTTGTTTATTAGGATTTTAACATCATGTTTTACACTTTGGTTACATTCATGACAGGAACGGTAGTTACTCATTACACAAGCTTCATCAGTTCACAAGGTTATATCAAACACAGTCATGGACAATTTTGTGTCTCCAATTCACCTCACTTGCATGTCTTTGGACTGTGGGAGGAAACCGGAGGACCCGGAGGAAACCCACGCGGACACGGGGAGAACATGCAAACTCCACACAGAAAGGACCCGGAGCGCCCCACCTGGGGATCAAACCCAGGACCTTCTTGCTGTGAGGCAACAGTGCTACCCACTTAGCCACCGTGCTGCCCTGTTTTGGGTAAAGGTGTTTAGTAAGGTCACTTGAGGTGTCTGGGTGGAGCAGCAGTTTGTTGGCCATGTCCGCTTGATGGGAAATCACCTACTTGCTACTGCAACACTGACTGTGAGTGTTTGGCACAAGCGCTAGAGAAGGAATATGGTTGTCCTCCATACGTGGTGAGACTTTCACTAAGAAAAAGAGCTAATAAGCTGGTCTAATGAGCTGGACAATGGCTTTACATGTGTTAAAGAAACCTTGTGCTAGCCTGCAGCCCTTTGCAACCAACATAAAGAAGAAGGTCTGCTGTGAGCAGGTCAGTTTTAAATATCTAGGGCATTGATTTGCAGTTTATGAATCCTTGATTTAGGGAATGCAAGTCCATCCACAGATTAGTCCATAAGTTGCAGCCATTTCTGCTTTTTGTCAGTTTTCAGACACTAAATCTGCACTTTAACGCTGACCAGTGTTTGAGAACGTGTTGAACTGTCTGTTGCAATGCAACCGTTCACTGACTTTCTTTGACAGGTGCCTTTTTGGTATACGAAATTTAATAACACCTGCTTGACTCCCTTCATCTAAAAAATATATATTCATAAATATATGTTGATATACAGTACATTCATTCCTGCACTTCAGGCCATATACACTGATCAGCCATTACATTAAAACCATCTCCTTGTTTCTACACTCACTGTCCATTTTATCAGCTCCACTGACCATAGAAGCACTTTGTAGTTCTACAATTACTGACTGTAGTCTATCTGTTTCTCTACATGCTTTGTTAGCCCCCTTTCATGCTGTTCTTCAATGGTCAGGAGGGCGTCACAGTGGCTAAGTGGGTAGCACTGTCGCCTCACAGCAAGAAGGTCCTGGGTTTGATCCCCCGTGTCTGTGTGGGTTTACTCTGTGTGCTCCGGTTTTCTCCCACAGTCCAAAGACATGCAAATGAGGTGAATTGGAAATACTAAATTGTCCATGACTGTGTTCGATAGAACCTTGTGTGAACTGATGAACCTTGTGTAATGAGTAACTGCCGTTCCTGTCATGAATGTAACCAAAGTGTAAAACATGCCATTAAAATCCTAATAAACAAACAAACAGTGGTCATTACTCTCCCAGGACCACAACAGAGCAGGTATTATTTAGGTGGTGGATCATTCTCAGCACTGCAGTGACACTGACATGGTGGTGGTGTGTTAGTGTGTGTTGTGCTGGTATGAGTGGATAAGCAGCGCTGATGGAGTTTTTAAACACCTCACTGTCACTGCTGGACTGAGAATAGTCCACCAACCAAATACATGCAGCACTCAGTGCCCCATGGGCAGTGTCCTGTGACCACTGATGAAGATCTAGAAGATGACCAACTCAAACAGCAGCAATAGATAAGTGATCGTCTCTGACTTTACATCTACAAGGTGGACGAACCAGGTAGGAGTGTCTAATAGAGTGGACAGTGAGTGGCCACAGTATTTTAAAAGTCCAACAGCGCTGCTGTGTCCGATCCACTTAGACCTGCACAACAAACACTAACACACCATGTCATTGTCACTGCAGTGCTGAGAATCATCCACCACCTAAATAATACCTGCTCTGTAGTGGTCCTGGGAGAGTCCTGACCATTGAAGAACAGCATGAAAGGGGGCTAACAAAGCATGCAGAGAAACAGATGGATTACAGTCAGTAATTGTAGAACTTCAAAGTGCTTCTATATGGTAAAAGGAGCTGATAAAATGGACAGTGAGTGTAGAAACGAGGAGGTGGTTTTAATGTTATGGCTGATCAGTGTATTTAACATCTGATAATCGTGTAATACTGTACAGGAGTTATGTGTTTATATACACGTGCAGTATGGAAGGAACATCAGAAGCGAGTGTGGAGGAGGACGGGGCCTCTAAGCTGATAGGAATGTTCAGTTAGAGTTACTCAACACTGACTGTTAGGGAGTGACGTAAAGAAGTGTTACTGTATACACAAGACAAAGGAGCACAGCGTGGGAGGAAAGACGTAGCATTTAACGGTTAAAACATAAATCTTTAAACAACTGATGCAACAGTGCTATAGAGTGTTGTACTTATCACAGGAAAGTTTTCAGGTATTTGTACCAGTGTTGAAAAAGTACACACTTATGCAGTAGTAAAATTTAAACTCCACGACTATGCTACCTACATTTAAAAGTATATTACATGTACAGTGGAGATCAAGGGTTTACATATACTTGTGAGTGACATGTATGTAATGGCTGTCATTAATTATTTTCAACTAAAACTCTGTATAGCCATTAACAAACCTTTGACACAACATGGGTTGGATCTTTGACCATGTCTTGGCAGAATTGTTGAGTTCAACCTAACTAATTGGTTCTCTGGCTCAGACTTGACTTTTTAGCACATGTCCATACACTGATTAGCCATAACATTAAAACCACCTCCTTGTTTCTAAATTCACTGTCCATTTTATCAGCTCCACTTACCATATAGGAGCACTTTGTAGTTCTACAATAACTGACTGTAGTCCATCTGTTTTTCTGCATGCTTTTTTAACCTGCTTTCACCCTGTTCTTTAATGGTCAGGACCCCCACAGGACCACCTCAGAGCAAGTATTATTTAGGTGGTGCATCATTCTCAGCACTGCAATGACACTGACATAGTGGTGGTGTGTTAGTGTGTGTTGTGCTAGTATGAGTGGATCAGACACAGCAGCGCTGCTGGAGGTTTTAAATACTGTGTCCACTCACTGTCCACTCTACTAGACACTCCTACCTAGTTGGTCCACCTTTTAGATCTAAAGTCAGAGAAAATCGTTCATCTATTGCTGCTGTTTGAGTTAGTCATCTTCTAGACCTTCATCAGTGGTCACAGGACGCTGCCCACAGGGCACTGTTGGCTGAATGTTTGTGGTTGGTTGACTATTCTCAGTCCAGCAGTGACAGTGAGGTGTTTAAAAACTCCATCAGTGCTGCTGTGTCTTATCCACTCATACCGCCAGTGCTGGGAATCATCCACCACCTTATTAATACCTACTCTGTGGTGGTCCTGGCAGAGTCCTGACCATTGAAGAACAGCATGAAAGGGGGCAAACAAAGCATGCAGAGAAACAGATGGACTACAGTCAGTAATTGTAGAACTACAAAGTTGAGGTCAGGACAATGAACAGGGAACGAAAGGAGCTTAATTTTAGCCTGAATAATTGGTTACAGTTACAGTTTTGATATGTGTTGATCTGTTAGAACAAAACAATAACAAGCAACATAAGGTGTCCGCATTTTGGCCATATAGTTTATGGGGCGGCACAGTGGCTAAGTGGGTAGCACTGTCGCCTCACAGCAAGAAGGTCCAGGTGGGGCGGTCTGGGTCCTTTCTGTGTGGAGTTTGCATGTTCTTTCCGTGTCTGCGTGGGTTTACTCTGGGTGCTTTGGTTTCCTCCCACAGTCCAAAGACATGCAAGTGAGGTAAATTGGAGATACTAAATTGTCAATGACTGCGTTTGATATAACCTTGTGAACTGATGAACCTTGTGTAATGAGTAACTACCGTTCCTGTCATCAATGTTACCAAAGTGTAAAACATGACGTTAAAATCCAAATAAAACAATATAGTTTATGATATTATGGTTTCTTGTTGAAGTTTCTTGTTGAAGTTGCACGTGATTTCATAATTAAATGTAATTAAATGAGATATTATAATAATGGGTAGCAACCATTGTGAAGATAAAGGAGTTTCATAGAGATTTAAGGGGCAAAATTAATAAACACATGATTAAAAAGCTACAGAGCCATAAACACTTGGCCACACTACAGTTTTCTAATAAATTTCCCAAAAAAATGACCCACCAAAATTTCGAACATAGTTATTTTCATAAAAATGTGAAGTTAAACTGAAACTTTTATACTTTAGTAAAGTACAGCAACTTCCACAATGTTTTAAGTACAGGAACAAGGAATTTACAACCCTGGGCATGGTGTCTGCCCTGCACCCAGGGTTTCCAGGTGGCTCTGGACCCATCCATTCTAACCAAGATGATGTGATAGATAAAAATGAATGTTTGCATTTACCTTCCAACTTCTGTAGAACCTGTAGAGGTTACAAATCTTTGGGATGGTGGCATGGAGGGTAGCACAGTCGCTTCCCACTATGTCCTTTCTGTTTGGAGTTTGCATGTTTTCCCTGTGTCCGCATGGGTTTCCTCCAGGTGCTCCTGTTTCCTCTCACAAGTCCAAAGACATACAGGCAGGCCAAGTGGAGCTACAAAAAAGTGTGCCAACTGTGTGTGTGTAGATGTGTGTGTTTTCTTTATTGGCTAAATACAATAAACAATTACATTCGGGGAAGTCGAGTTTACAAGGCTGATGCCAACATTTTTTAGCAGATGCATTTTGGGAGTAATGATGGAACCAATGGCAGCCACACACCATTGTGTACAGTTTGTGTGGTGTGGGTGTGTGTTTATGTATATGAATGAGTGTTGGGTATGCCTGGATTTTAACATTACTCAAATAAACACTGGAAAGAGAAGCCAAAGGAAGCCATACACAATAGATGGCTATGCATGGGAGTGCATGTGGAAAGGGTTTCCCACACATACTCACACAGAAAATATGACAAAGATACCTCAATTATTACAGAAAATCTGATTGCTGATTGACAACATGTCTGGATCTGACAGATTAAAAAGATAATGACAGTCTGCAGGCTGCAATTAATGACTGAGTGTGACAAGAGGGATTATTTTGTCATCTAACATTTATTATATATGTACAGTTGACCTGTATAGCACAGGGGTTCAAAGGACATATAAGAATAGAGGGAAATGCATGCTGTGATGTGAAATCAGTCACAAAGTACAGTTGTTTCCTTGACATGTGCGTATGTGTTGTTTTTGGCTGACCATGTTAAGCACATCACATGAGGAGATGTGTGTGTGTGTGTGACTAAGTATGTGAATGTGTTGTTGTGTGTGTCACAGGGTGATTTAAGATGGACTAATTACATTAGCTTCCTATCCTCTGCCATACATGACTAAAGACCATTTCCAGTCAGGAAGAATTCTTTCGACAAAAGGAAGCATGAAAAAAAGTCTATGCACTTTACCTTATTTAACCTCAAACCCAGTGCACAAAGAGACACCCCCATAAACTAGACTAAACTCATTCATGTCGCTAAGAAAAGCTTTGTATTGTCAGCTTAATACCATCAAAATATTTACAGACACAATGTTATGTAACTTAATTTAAACATTACATTTAAACATGTCAAAACATTACAACCAAAATGATAGGTTTGTTTGTTTTATTAGGATTTTAACGTCATGTTTTACACACTTCGGTTACATTCATGACAGGACAGGTAGTTACTGGTTACACAAGATTCATCTGTTCACAAGTTTTAATGTCAAACACAGTAATGGACAATTTAGTATATCCAGTTCACCTCACTTGCATGTTTTTGGACTATGGGAGAACATGCAAACTTCACACTGAAAGGACCCGGACCCCCACCTGGGGATCAAACCCAGGACCTCTGTGCTGTGAGGCGACAGTGCTACCCAATGAGCCACCGTGCCGCCCAAATGATAGGTACTTCTTCTTATACTTCTTTTTTGCATTTTCTCCCATGTTCTCCCAATTTAGCGTTGTCAATTTATCTTCCACTGCTGGGGGATCCCTGATTGCAGTCAAGGTGGGTATATTGCTGCTCACATCTCCTCTGACCCACGCGCAGCCCTTAGCGGAACCACAGGCGCCTCTCTATCTGCTAATAAGGGTCCTTACACAGCATTTGAAGACCCCACCCACATAGTCCAGTTATCCTGCCCTAGCAGAAACGAAGTCTGCTGCAGGCACTGCCAATTATGCCCGCTAGATGGCGCCCAGCCGACCGGTGACAGCGCTGAGTGTCAAACCGAGGAGTTCAGAATCTCGCCGCTGGTGTACTAGCGGAATATTCCGCTGTGGCACCTGGGCACCCACTTCTTAAACTTCTTACAGTGAATCTACCAGATCCAGATTAATGGGACAGCATAATGTGTCTCTCTGTATACAATATGTGAGATTACAGTGCTGGCAGGGTAAAGATCTCAAATTTGCCTCATTTTGGCAGAATGATCTGTGGAGGAACGTTTGAAAAGGTATGGGTTACATTGGGCTTTAACCTAGTAAACAGTACACAACTCATTACACAGTAGGAACAGATGGTGCTATTATGATGTGAGGATGTTTTGCTACTTCAAAGCCTGACTGACTTTCTTAAACCTCTTACAGTGAATCTACCAGATCAAGATTAATTTGTCATATTCCTTAATGCTGGGGTGCTTAGTAGTAGTGGTCTAATGTGCTAGGCCACCACCGCTGCTGAGATGTCAAGCTTTCTAGTTTAAATTTCAGCTGCGCATTCAACCTGGCCACATGTCCCACAGACACAGTTGGCTTTGTTTGAGGGAGTGACCTGTGCTGGCTGGTTGAAGTGTCTGCATAAAGGAAGGGGGGGATATGGAGCAGCATAGCGTGTCTCTCTGTATGCAATATGTGAGATTAGAGTGCTGGCAGGGTGAAGACATCTCAAATTTGCCCCAAAAAATGTTGGGCCTGAACTTAATAAACTGTTACACAGTAAGAACAGATGGTGCTGTTGTGATGTGAGGATGC
Organism: Trichomycterus rosablanca; assembly: GCF_030014385.1. Classification (NCBI taxonomy): domain Eukaryota; kingdom Metazoa; phylum Chordata; class Actinopteri; order Siluriformes; family Trichomycteridae; genus Trichomycterus; species Trichomycterus rosablanca. The sequence continues at coordinate 26,974,201 of NC_085996.1, forward strand.
TTTGCTGCTTCAAAGCCTAAATGACTTTCTGTAATTACCAGAACGATGAATTTGCTCTCTACCAAAACAAGAATATCCAGTTATCAAACATGTAATGTAAAGCTCAATCACATTTGGGTTGTGCAACAAGATGATGATCTGAAGTGCAAAATAGCTCTCCAATGGATGTAAAATAAAAGCAATTTTGCTAAGAAAAGTGGGCACAATGCATCCAGAGTTGTGTAAAAGAGTGAGCTCTTGCAATTAAAAGCAAATGCAAATTGTTGCTTTAGGACAGCAGGAGCACAATCAATTTAGAATTTTAGCGTGAAGAAGGGAATTCCTTTTTCACAAATGTGGTATATGTTGCATAACCTTGCCTTTAATAAATAAACCTTTAAAATGTATTTTGTCTTGTATTACATTTGTATAATGATTGAACACAAAAATGCCACATTAGAGAAAATTCGAATGTTTTCTGAGCTGTTTTGTGTAAGTGCATGTCTGTTTTCCAGTCCTGAAATGCCTTCTCAAGCTAAACACTCAGATGTCTTTGAGTTTACATTACCTTATACGGCAGTGTCCTTGTGTTCTCAAACTGAATGATGGGGGTAGGGGGAATGAACAGCAAATATATGATTTGTTAGTATCATCTCTCTTTGTTTTTACACTACAGGCCGCTGCTGCGTGTGTATATGTTAGTGTCTGCCTTTCTCTTTGATTGTGGACCTGGCCTTGACCCTGCATGAGTCAGCTCTGATTAATTTGTTTTCTGACTGAACTAATGCCCACTCTAAGGCTTACAAGGCTTTAAGAGCAAAACGCTGTTTACTCTAACCCATGTTTATTCACTTTTCCCTTGCTAAAGTTTCTCTATTTACTCCATTAAGCTTGTTAAAGAGTGTCAATGCACATGATGCCCAGCGTTTTGGAGATGTTCAGTTTGGTGATGTGAACAAAGAGCTGCACACGCTCCATTCATACCCTTTGCTGTGGTGCTCCAAATTGTGGTCATGTACATCATGTTTGCTTTAATTATCCTTGAGATAATTATTCAACTGGAGTCCACCTGTTGCCAGCTGAATTGAATTGACATAGTATAGACAAGCACACATCTGGGTCTCTCAGGGTCCAATATTTGCACTATTGTTAGGAAAACCAAGCCATAAAATCCAAGGAACTGTATGTAAATCTGTGTGAATAAATTTTAGCAAGGCATAGATCAAGGCACAGATATAAAAACAATGTTCCCAGGACCACTATGGCTTTGATAAGCTTGGAGTGAAAGTAGCTTAGCACAACCTTGAACCCTCCCAGAGGCATTCAGGCAAGAAGGACTTGGTCTGCTAGGTAGGAAAGAACCACTTCAAAAATCTTGTGCAGATAGGGGAGAACCTGAGGACAACCATCCGTGCAGCACTTCTTAAATCAAATCATTATGGCAAAATAAATAAATAAAAAACTCGATTTTGCTAAACGGCATGTAAAGGACTCCACAATGTAAGGATAAAAATTCTCTGGTCTTATTAAATGAATGAACTGGTAAAAAACATGCACTGCAAATCGCCTATAATGAAACATGGTGGTGGCAGCATCATGCTATGGGTGTGCTTGTGGAACAAATGCATGCTGTAAAAAACAGGAATCTTCTGTCTTTAACAAATCCCAAAAATGACTGACTGTAGTGATGCTTAATTTCTTTTGTCTATTATAGTGCTGACACTTTAGACCCCACTTGGCAAATATGTTAAAATCCTAAATTAAAACTTATTTTAAATAATAAACAAAACATTTTGTTGTAATACTAAACAAAAAACTAAAAACTCTTAACTTCAGTGGGAATATAAAGACAATAATAATCATTGTAATAACTTTTTATTTTTGCTTCTTTTAAACGTAAGTGTAAGTCAAAAAATCTTCCTCCTTTTTTAATGCTCAAATATTTAATTTTCCAATATAGTTTTACAAATTTCTAACTACACATATTTTTATAACCTATAAAAAGTATTATTCTTTGATTTGATATTACTTTTTTGTAAAATGGATTTAATAAACAAATCTCTCGTTAAAAATTTTAAAGATGATTTTTCTCTGGATTATTTATGACATTAAAACTTAATATAATATAACATGACCACATAACATTTCAAAACATGACATAATTAATAAAATAGACTGTGTTAATGACAGATATGTTAATATGTTACACTATTAAATATAACAATAACTATTAAAATAACTATTATAAATAACAAGGTATGTCTACAAGACTAATTTGATTAGCTGTTAAAGTGTTAACATGATATTCAGTATGGTGACTGGAATGAGTTTGGTCATGGATCTGTACAAGTCTTTTGCTACTTCTATGTTTGTTGTGTGAACAAAGCTTACTAAAGGCTTGGCTATACTAAACATGACGTGGTGAGGAAGCAGGTGATTTGGAAGGCATAGGAGACGTGCCAGCTCTCGTGTCTCTTTCGAGCTTTCTCCGCAGCGTCATGCCGGGTTTATTGTCATGGTTTTTGACCAGTGCTGGTACAATAGCGCTCATTTAGCACCGGAATAAACCCCCATCAATTCCTTAGTGAGGCTCACGTAGCTGAACACAGGGTCGCTGTGCGTCCTGATACACCCACACCCGTCCTCCTTACTAACGGATATACATGCACACGTACTGAGTCAGTCAGTCAGCGTCCGGAACACGGTTATTTGAAGTTACTTTAAGGTTAGTTTGGATATCTCTAAACGTTTTGTTAAAGAGAAGTAAGACGTTAATTACATGAGTAAAACAGCCTCAGGGTCATATGTTTTATTCTAAACAGCTGTGCAGTTCCTCACAAATGCCTTATAACTGATAAAGTGGGAGAAATACATAAAAAGTTATTTACAAGACTTAAGAATGATATTAATACCTAATACCCTGTTTTTCTGCCACCATTTACTGTGTTACTGTGTTTGTTACTGTTATTTATTAGACTACTTTAGAATCCTTATCACATTAGTCATTTGGTCAAAGCTTAACAAGTACCATTCAAAAATTGACTTTAGAGACAGGACCTGTTGCAATTACAAACCCCATTTCTAGATTTTTTTGTTTTGTTTTTAGACCCAACTTGGACCCAACTTATTGGAGTGTTTTTCTAATTCTAAATGTGTTTCTATTTACAAAACACAATCAAGTTGATTTCAAACAGTGAAAACATTGGATATCTTTCCTTTCTGCTTCGATTAGTTAAATAAGGATTCAAGAAAATGAACAAATCACAGATTCTTCTCCCAACTTTTTGGAATGGGGTTTGTATTAGGATTTAAAAAAATTATTGTCTTACTACTAATAATTTTCCTTTCCTGCAGGATTGATGTCCAATTATAGCATTATCAAACACAAACCTTTTGTAAACTACAAAAAAATGGTCATGCAAAAAGGATGACTCCTGAATACACTGAATCTGATTCTTCAAGTGTATTCTTAATATTCCTTATAAAGCATCCCCTACAAAATGCTTTATAACTGATAAATTAGGAGAAATATATAAAACATTATATCCAAGACTTTAGAATGATATTAATATCTAATACCCTGTCTTTCTGCCACCACCTACTGTGTTACGGTGTTTGTTACTGTTATTTGCCAGACTTCTTTATAATTTTTATCACATTAGTCATTTGGCATCAAGCCAAAAGTACCATTCAAAAACTGACTTTAGTGACAGACCATTACAATTACAAACCTAATTTCCAGATTTTTTGCTGCCGTGTTTTGCTGGCATAAAAAAAAAAAAAATTAACAAATCACAGATTCTTCTCCCAACTTTTTGGAATGGGGTTTGTATTAGGATTAGCATTCCTTACAAATGCTTTATACAGTGTATCACAAAAGTGAGTACACCCCTCACATTTCTGCAGATATTTAAGTATATCTTTTCATGGGACAACACTGACAAAATGACACTTTCACACAATGAAAAGTAGTCTGTGTGCAGCTTATATAACAGTGTAAATTTATTCTTCCCTCAAAATAACTCAATATACAGCCATTAATGTCTAAACCACCGGCAACAAAAGTGAGTACACCCCTAAGAGACTACACCCCTAAATGTCCAAATTGAGCACTGCTTGTCATTTTCCCTCCAAAATGTCATGTGATTTGTTAGTGTTACTAAGTCTCAGGTGTGCATAGGGAGCAGGTGTGTTCAATTTAGTAGTACAGCTCTCACACTCTCTCATACTGGTCACTGAAAGTTCCAACATGGCACCTCATGGCAAAGAACTCTCTGAGGATCTTAAAAGACGAATTGTTGCGCTACATGAAGATGGCCAAGGCTACAAGAAGATTGCCAACACCCTGAAACTGAGCTGCAGCACAGTGGCCAAGATCATCCAGCGTTTTAAAAGAGCAGTGTACACTCAGAACAGACCTCGCGTTGGTCGTCCAAAGAAGCTGAGTGCACGTGCTCAGCGTCACATCCAACTGCTGTCTTTGAAAGATAGGCGCAGGAGTGCTGTCAGCATTGCTGCAGAGATTGAAAAGGTGGGGGATCAGCCTGTCAGTGCTCAGACCATACGCCGCACACTACATCAAATTGGTCTGCATGGCTGTCACCCCAGAAGGAAGCCTCTTCTGAAGTCTCTACACAAGAAAACCCGCAAACAGTTTGCTGAAGACATGTCAACAAAGGACATGGATTACTGGAACCATGTCCTATGGTCTGATGAGACCAAGATTAATTTGTTTGGTTCAGATGGTCTCAAGCATGTGTGGCGGCAATCAGGTGAGGAGTACAAAGATAAGTATGTCATGCCTACAGTCAAGCATGGTGGTGGGAATGCCATGGTCTGGGGCTGCATGAGTGCAGCAGGTGTTGGGGAGTTACATTTCATTGAGGGACACATGAACTCCAATATGTACTGTGAAATACTGAAGCAGAGCATGATCCCCTCCCTCCGGAAACTGGGTCGCAGGGCAGTGTTCCAGCATGATAATGACCCAAAACACACCTCTAAGACGACCACTGCTTTATTGAAGAGGCTGAGGGTAAAGGTGATGGACTGGCCAAGCATGTCTCCAGACCTAAACCCAATAGAACATCTTTGGGGCATCCTCAAGCGGAAGGTGGAGGAGCGCAAAGTCTCGAATATCCGCCAGCTCCGTGATGTCGTCATGGAGGAGTGGAAAAGCATTCCAGTGGCAACCTGTGAAGCTCTGGTAAACTCCATGCCCAGGAGAGTTAAGGCAGTTCTGGGAAATAATGGTGGCCACACAAAATATTGACACTTCAGGAACTTTCACTAAGGGGTGTACTCACTTTTGTTGCCGGTGGTTTAGACATTAATGGCTGTATATTGAGTTATTTTGAGGGAAGAATAAATTTACACTGTTATATAAGCTGCACACAGACTACTTTTCATTGTGTCAAAGTGTCATTTTGTCAGTGTTGTCCCATGAAAAGATATACTTAAATATCTGCAGAAATGTGAGGGGTGTACTCACTTTTGTGATACACTGTAACTGATAAAGTGGAAGAAATATGTAAAACATTATTTACTAAGACTTTAGAACGATATTAATACCTAATACCATGTATTTCTGCCACCACTTACTGTTACTGTGTTTGTTACTGTTATTTATCAGACTGCAAGAAAGACTTATTAATTACTCTTATTATTCTTAATATGTCCACTCCTGGACAGTGGTAACCTAGTGGGTAGAGCTTTGGGCTATCAACTGAAAGGTTGAGAGTTCAAATCTAAGCTCTGCCATGCAGACACTGTTGGGCCCTTAACCCTGCCTGCTCACGCTCTGATCTACAACTTCCAAACAAACTAGGATATGCAAAAAAAAAAGAAAAAAAAAAGAAAAGAATTTCATTCTACTGTACACCTGTATATGTATATATGACAAAGAAAGACATTCTTTTGTAATATGAGGCTCATAAATTTCTTTAGTTTAATGTAATATCTACTGACACTAATGCAGATAACAGAGTAATTTGCATGTGATCACGTTAACTTGTTTTCGTCACAGTAAGTCAGAACCTGCTGCTGTGTGAAGTAATAATTCAAACGCAAGCTCATACAAAAGTTGCGTCACTCAATTTCTGTTATGTTCCTAACTTGGGCACCACGTGTCGCCATAGCAAATATTGACGCATCGTGTGTGCGGTGTATGAAAATAAACTCAGTGTCCAATCAGAGCAGTGTGGGATCCCGACTCCTTCTTTTCACAGATCGATAATATCGCTGGGCGCGTCAAACATGCGCTGAAAGGGCGTATAAATAGTGCCGCGCGCCGAGCACGAGAGCTTAGACTTTTCACTGGGTGCAAACAGGGGTGTGCAGTGCTGGGTAGAGCTCGCGCTTAGGATTAATCCATTCTCTAGACGTTTGCGTTTTTTTTGCGTTTTGGTATGAGCGGAGTGTTTCTGAAGTTTTTCCGGGCGCTGGCACTTGGCGCACTGCTCTGGGCGTCACAGCTCCGCGCTTCGCCGCTGCTCGAGCCTATCCGGTGCGCGTCCTGCACCGCGGAGCGTGTAGCCGAATGTCCGCCGGTGGATGCTGAGATCTGTGGAGAGGTGCTGAAAGAACCGGGCTGCGGTTGCTGTATGGTGTGCGCGCTTAAACGCGGGGATGCTTGCGGTATTTACACGGCACCGTGCGGATCTGGACTGCGCTGCCTTCCCGCACCTGGAGATCTGAGGCCCCTGCACGCGCTCACCCGGGGCCACGCAGTGTGCACGGAGACTGAGGAGGACGTGCAGAGCCGCACGCATCCGGCACCAGGTAGGAAGGCAGATGGTTTTAGAACACTACCTTTATTAGATCAGTAAGGGATAAAAGGAGTCGAAATGTTTGCCAAAGTGCGTCCATGTCTTGATTTTACAATGATTCAACTTATCTTAACTCAACTCTTTTATTATTTGATTCAATTCTAAAAATCCATTATCCTTTTCTACCCCCTCACCCTCCCCCCTTTCAAAGAGTCTGCTGCATGCACCAATTTAATACACCCTAATGTGTCCGATCTTTAGTCATATTATTTCCCATTTCGTTTCCAGATCAGTCTGTGGTTGATGGTAGAACCGGGGCAGGTGCTGGACACGATGCCACCTCGCCGGTCTTTGTGCCGGGCCACATTAAACCCTTTGACCCATGGATCGCCACCAACGCTCAGGAAAGCATGAAGTCCAAAGTGAACTCATACAGAAGAAAACTGGTTGAGCAGGTAGGGACAATGCATTATTATATATAATTGCACATTACAGTTTAATAGTTTTATTTTAGTTGTTAGTGTAGTTTTATATATATATATATATATATATATATATATATATATATATATATATATATATATATATATATATATATATATATATATACATATATATATACTTTTAATATATATATACTTTTAATTTGTACGGACCAAGTACTGCATGGATCCAGTTAATAGGAGGCACTCATACTTACCTGCTGTAACCACTTTCAACCACTAGATGGCAGAAGAATACCACATTTGCTTTAAGAGCGAGTGTTTAACCTGGCAAAATAGTGGTTCGTTAATGGTCACATTTATTCATCTATTATAATAGTGGTTCGTTAATGGTCACATTTATTCATCTATTATTCAAATATTATAATAGTCTTTATTATATAATCAGATACATACATAATTCTTTGTCAGACAGCATAGTGGTGCAGCTGGTATAGTAGGCCCTTCCCAGCAACATGGGTCCTGGGTACTTTGGTCCGATCCTTACCTCTGTTCACTGTTTTTTTTTTTTTTTTTAATTCTTTCTGTGTCTGTGTGGGTTTCCTCTGGGTACCTCGATTTTCAAACACCTTTCAAAAACATACATAAGGATGCTCGACCTCTTCAAATTACACTTTGGTGTAAACAAGTGAGTAAATGTGTGTATGTTGCCCTGCAATAGGATGCCCAAACGTAGTGTTTCCAGGTGGCACTAGATACTGTGCCACACAGACCAGTTTAAAGCAATTTAAAAGGAATTAATAAATAATATTGTCACTCATAGTGACATAAACAATACATTTAATATTTAAAACCAATTACTAAGATGCACAAACAATAAACTACATACATATGTCTGTCACAATATAATCACCACCATCTATCTAACTACTATCAGATATTAAAGATGATTGAGATTGATAATTGAGATTATTTGAACTGATGGCAAATAACAGTTCTGTTGCTAATCAGCAATTTAATTTAAATTTAAATGTATATATACAAAGAGAAAGATAATTCTAAATATATTTATTTATTAATCAATTAATTTCTAATGGCTACTTCCTCCTGGTTTGCAGTTGGTTTGTGCCTCAGGGTGCCACACACACCCATTTACTCACTTAAACACACCTAGAATAAAAAAAAAAGACTTTTGCCAGTTGACTGTGGGAGTGTGAGGAAACCAGTTCCCAGAGGAAATCCAGAGTGATCTCCTCACAGACAGTGACCAGAGGTGCGATATTGCGCCAGGTTTCCAGGACACTGGTGCTGTCTTTACTTTATAAGATTTTAAAAGGACATTTGTTTAATTTTCAGGGGCCCTGCCATGTAGAGCTTCAGAGAGCTCTTGATAAGATAGCTCGATCCCAACAAAAGCTGGATGAGAAGCTGACCAAATTCTATTTGCCAAACTGCGATAAACATGGACTATACAAAGCCAAACAGGTAAGCAAATCAGCCCAAGCTGCACTACATTTTTAAAATAAACAATCTTTGAAAGGGTAAATTAGAATCTGTCTAATAAAGACTTGGTTGTTTAGGCTAATTTTAGTTTCTGGTGATGTTATACAACTCAATGTGACATACCTCATTAAAAAGATTTGAAGATAAAATCAAAGTGTCTTGTTTTTCTGCAGTGTGAATCATCTTTGGATGGCCAAAGGGGGAAGTGCTGGTGTGTGTCATCCTGGAATGGAAAAAAGATTGTGGGTTCTAGTGAACTGCCTACAGATGCTGAATGCCCTCAGGAACTCAATCACTGACCACACCATCACACAAACACATATTAGATTAGAGCCCTAAGGAGCTCCACCACTGATGGACTAAACACATCTTACACATCTAAATAACCAAATGCCATATACCATCTTTTTTATTTCCTATTTATTTATTTTGTATTTTTTTACATGGTTTTATTTTATTCAGGTACACTTTTAAAGTAGTGAATACTAGTTCACTAAACCCACCATAAAATAATCTATTTTCTGAAAGGATTATGAATATTTCTGTATTTACATACTGCATCCATGTGTATTTATTTAAACTGAATGTATTCTTATAATTTTTAAAGGGTGAAAGTATTTATTCCATATGCTTTATAATTAATAATTATTATTTTTGTATGGTGTACATTTTTGTATATATGTGTGTTTTATTAACATTAGCAGCTGTCTAACCTTTCAACACTGTTGCTAGGATTCTACAAAAGCACTACATGACCAAACTACTTTGTGTCAGCCTACGCCTCCAAACATTTCTTTTTGTAAATTAATTGCTTTCTTTTGTCCTATTTTATTGTGAAATAATTCACACTTATTGCACAAGTAAATGGAAGTACACATAAGTTTTTAAGCAGTGCATGACGGGTATTGGTCTTCATATCTTCTGAAACGGGTAACCACCTGTTCCTACCTCTGTTTTTTATGGTTTGTTGTATGTGTTGTTTCTGAAAGCTTTCTTGATGTTTTTTTGTTCACTGGCCAAGGACCACTTGTATTAGGGTGAGTGCAACTGTGTGACCACTAGTCATTTTCTGTTGAATTTTAAGTTTGAGTGTGTTAAATGTAACATATTATGTGTGGTTAGTTCATTGTTTTAAAGATGCAGTTTCTTTAAAAAAGTGAGATGACCGCTGATCTGTTTTATGCAACTGATCATATACTGTATATATATACAGTATACACGATATATACATTTCGAATAAACTCTTAAAGAATGGTCAAAGGTGTCCTAGTGTATGCTTATGTCATAGCCTTTTGGAGTCACTTTTTGTCTTTGAGCCTTAAATTATGGATGTGTTCGAAAACCTAGTGAGCTCTCTACATAGACAGCATTTTAAGTCATCTTACGCGCGCTCCCAAGAAGTAGGCTGTTTGAAATCCTAGATGCCCTAATATCCTCACTAGTAAGGTATCTTAAAATTTCAACATTATTTTGACCAAGAACGAGTGAGCATCCGATGCTGCCTTAGTGGTGGAGGCAATCCCAGCATTCAGTGCGTCACAACTTTTCTCACAGAAAAATAAAAAGCATGGCGGACGGTGCAATGAAACGAACGTTGGAGTTGTTTTCAAACATAAATAAATTATTACTGCTTTTTAATTTGTATAAACGTGTACAAGTGTCGTTTATTTGCAAATTCGGGCTTGTCGGTGAATTTAACCGTTTTCGGTACACGGAGGGAGATGTTAGTTGACATGCTAGCACGTTGTGCCACTCCATCCCATTGGTTTGAATGGCATGAGGCGAACTGTGTTAGCTAAGTTAGCAAAAACGGATGGAATCGCTGTCTGAGTAGCGCGTTCGAATAACGTGCCTTATAAGTCAATGACTTATTAGAATCCTCTCTACTAAGGCAGCTGCCTATGTAGACAGTAAGACAGCAAGGCAGCTCACTAGGTTTTCGAACATACCCAAAATCTTTCTTGAGGTAATTAACATAAAAAGAAACAAATTAATGTGAAGACTAGAATAACATAGTCCTCTGATGTAGTACTTGTAGAGCTACCTTTTCCTTTAAATACAGCCGTCAATCTGTTTGGACATGTCCCTACCAGATTTGCACATCTAGATTGGGGAGTATTTGCTCAGTCTTCCTTGCAGAATTGTTTGAGTTCAGTCAGATCTAATGTTGCTCTCTTCAAGTCCATCCATCAGATCTAGGTCATGGCCAGGAAAGAACATTCACATTCCTATCCCTAGCCACTGCTTTGTTTTTGGCAGTGTGTTTAGGTTTGTTGTCGTGCTACAAGGTGGACTTCCTGTCCAACTTCAGCTGTCTAGCAGAGTGCAGCATGTTTTTCTCAAGAATTTTGATGATCCCCTTTCCTTTCAATCCTGACCAATTGCCAAGTTCCTGCTGAGGAAAAAACATCCCCATAACATAATGTTGCCACTACTGTGCATCACCTTATGTATAGTGTGTTTTTGGTGGTGATACCGTTTGGATTTCAGTCTAAAACATTTAATCTTGGTCTCATCTGACCATAAAACGTTTTGCCACATGTCATTAGAATCTCCTAGTCCAAGTATTTTAGGATAACACTTTCTCTTTCTGACTAATCTCAACCATACAGACATGGTTTTATCCCTAATCAATATTCTCCTCGGTCATTCAGTCTGGAAGGACTGTCTGATCTTGGCAAGGTGTTGGTGGTGTCATACATTTTCCTCTCTTTGATAATGCTCTAAGCAGTAATCAGAAGGATAGTTAAAGCAACTGAAATCTTTTTATATCCTTTTACTAATGTATGCCTATCCACAACTTCACAGAGCCTTTTCAAGAAAAGCACCTTTTTGAACCGTGAATTTTTGTGTTACTGTGCACTACTAGTAGTGGAATCCTCAAGAAAACGCTGATTTTATTCTACAGGTAATCAAAACCACTACAGCTTATTTCAGGTGTGGGTTATTTAGCATGGTGTGTGATCTGGAGGGTGTTTGGCTGTACCCGTTTAACCAATCTAAACCCAACTGCAACCTTGCTTCCAATACTGTCGTCCCCCACACATATTGAGGGAGTCATATCTATCTATCACGCACCCCCTTCTTTGTCTTTTTTTCAGTGTATGTAAACTTTCAATTCCAACTGTTACTTATTCCTGGAGATCAATCTCCAACCCAGGATCTAGTCATCTCTCTTGATGACTCCCAGATCAGACCATCTGATAATGTAAGAAACCTTGGTGTTCTCCTGGATAACCAGCTGACCTACTCTTCTCATGTAGCCAACATGACAATATTGTGTCGGTTTCTCCTCTACAACATCATTTCTCTCCATGGAAGCCACTCAGATTCTTGTCCAGTCACTTGTAATCTCACGACTGGAGTACTGCAACTATTTCCTGGCAGGTGCTCCTATGTCCACTATTAAACCTTTGCAACTCATTTAAAATGCAGATGCTCACCTAGTTTTTAACCAACTAAAATGCTACCACATCACCCCACTGCTGCGTTCTCTTCACTGGCTTCCTGTAGCTGCACGCATTCAGTTTAAAACTCTGATGCTCACCTACAAAGCCAAAAATGGACCAGCTTCAAACTACCTTAGAGAAGTCATCACACCCCGCTCTGTACCAGGCAACCTTCGAGCCACTAGTCTCACTCAACCTGATCCTCCACCCAGAACTTGAGGAAGACAAGCATCAAGCCTCTTCTCTGTACTAGCAACCAAGTGGTGGAACGTACTTTCACTGTCTGTCCGAACATCTGAGTCTCTCACTGTCTTCAAAAGAAGATTAAAAACGCACCTCCTTACTAAGCACTTAAGCTGACATGTACTTACTAAAAAAACAGGGTTTCAGCAGATTTGTATTCTTGGACTGTTTGTCTACTTAAACTAGAGTAAGGTAATGTTTACTATGGAAGCACTTCTGTAAGTCGCCCTGGATTAAAGCGTTTGTTAAATGGCGAAAATGTAAATGTAAACTGTAGACCAATTGTTTTGCAGTTTCACATGGCAATAGTTCAAGTCAAACAATGTTTCATGTTAAAAATTATTTCTATAAACATTTTCAGTATCCTAATTACCTGAACATTCATCTACACATAGTCTTTTTATTCTGAGAGCATGATTTTATTCACCAACACTAATGTATTGTATATGAATGAACATGTTGCATACAGTATAATTTCTAAACCTTTTATCCATCCAAACAAAAACCTAAGGTTATGGGTAAATAAAATAGCATCCTGACCTTAATCCAGTTCATTTATGCTGAAGAGTTACTCAAAAAATGCTACTTTAAAGCAAACCTAATACGCAGCTACATAAACTGTTATTGCTGCTATCAGAGGGTCTAGTAATTATTAAATACAAGCCTAATGTGGAATGTGAATGCATAATACATATTTTATAATGATTTAAACTAAAAGTAGGTTTTATCAGTTCAGATTTAGGTGGACTATCAATCTAAACCTAAAAACCAATTTGTAACACAAATTTTAACAGAATAATAATGAACATAAATTCTAAAATATAGTGAAACTGCAAACACCATTAAGCATAATACTCTCTTTTTCTGTCTGTCTCCTTCATAACATCCCAGTTCAGTCATGATTATGTTCTCTCGTTTCTTTTTTTAAAACTGCTTGTGGGCAGAACTAAGTTTGCAAGTGTGTGTCCTTATCGTGGTAATCTCAAATGGAGCTGCACACTAATTTTAGCTTGGTATTTGGGGGAACCAGGCTCCGCTTTCTGCAGTGCCTTTGACCTGCTCTCTGTTTGTGCTGGTCGGGCACAGGAATGCCCCACCTCCCACTGCCCCAGCAAACAGTCTGTCTGGCACCATCCAATGCCCTTTTTCCATCTTTTGCTCTCTTACACATAAGAACAATTGGTTATAAACATTTATATAAAAGTGTAATATCATCTAAGTGCTGTAGGCCAAACTAGAAATGCTCTGCTGGTTTGAGATTCTCTGCTTTATTCAATGTGATTATGAAAAAAAATAAAAAATAAAATAAATGAATTGGCTGCTTAATTTAAAAAATGTTTTTTTAAGATGAACGAGAATACACTTAAATTTTTTTTATTTATTTTTTTAATTTAGCTTAATAATTTAAACCCTAAACTGGTTAAATGTCTTAAAGAGACACTCTGTTATATAACCTAATGAAAAAAATGTACAGTGGTACCTTTAACTCAATGTCCCCTAACTCTTTGTCTAGAAATTTGTACCCTTAAACTCAACGTGTTGTTTTTTTAAAATTTCTAATTAACAATGAACAGTGAAATAACAGATTCACTCTGAAAGCTCCACATGTATCTGTGTTTAGCTGGATTGTCCTCCTGTTTCACTTTTAAACTTGTGTTACAGCTCGGAGTTCTAAAAAATGGTAAGAATCAGCTTTTTATTTCAGTGTTTTTATATTATATTTGTGTTATATGTGTATGAGTGTCAAAAACAACCCCATTATTTTACATCAGCCTAAAATATATATGCAGTTCCACAGTACCATGGAATGCATTAACAGGTTTCCTTTACATCCTTATGGGAAAAAATACCTTGAAAATCAATGTCTTTTAAACTCAACACCACTCCCAGAACCAATTGACGTTGAGTTTCAAGGTACCACTGTATTTTTTAAAAATGTTGTGAGAGACTAACATTTTGAATCACTTTATACACACTAAATAGTAGTCTGAATTGACTCAAATCAAATATCAAGTCAATATCAAATCGATTACATAAATTACATGAACTCCGCTTATGCTACAACAACAGAAACAGCGTTATATATGAACAGCTCACATACAGTACTGTACTTCCATGTATCCAAACAGAAACCTGACATCATGTGTAAATTAAAATAGTGTTTATTTTAAAAAATACATTAAATACAGATCATATTTGAACAAATACTTTTCCTCTCTTAAACAAAGCAATAGCTGTGTAATATTTGTTTCAGTTACATAAAAGCTTTTTAAAGAATCAAAATTCTTTTGAAATAAAAAAAAAATACATCACAATTACCCGTGAACTGAGAGATCCTTAAAAGTGACCTTGCGTTGAGAAGTGGCCCTGGCATTGCACAGTAAAATAACAGCATGGCATTTTTTAAATCTACAAACTGTATATCTAGAATAGCTGGAACATTTAGTAAAATGTACTGATTATTACAAACATTAGAAATCTTTACTTTGTACTTCTGTCAGTTATATGAAGGTTCAAATAATCAAATAAAACATATTTGTTTTTCATAAATTTGTCCCAACTTTTCCAGAAATGGGGTTTGTATTTTGTTAGCTTTGAAGCCTTACACATTATCATTAGCTTAATCAGTGCCGGTCCTTTCTCAAGATCATATGGGTCATCTATAATTACTGGTATTTATTAATGAGCCAAATGTGATCGGTCTGTGACAATAACAATGAAACGGAATTATTCACCACAGAATGACATCCAAGTAGCTTGTAGATGTCAGCAAAATATAGTAGCTAGCTAGCTAAAGACCTTAATATGTTTAGTGTGCATGCTATCCAATTTGTATGTTTTATGTTTGTCTGCAAGTTAGCTATATGAGCCTTTGGTAATGGTTTTTGTATTTTTGCTTGATACCTAGTAGGTTATGCTATATGTTATGATTTACAAAAATGCTAAACTGCACTGTTACTGTAATGATAATTTTACTTTGGGTCCCTGTAAAGCTAGGGCCGGCACTAAGCTTAAAATTTGTGCTATTGTAGCTTATTCTTAAGCATTAAGTAAAACATAGCTTAGACCCCATTGCGTCAAACTTTAAATAAACCTAAACAATTTTAGCTTATATGTTAAAGTTTAGTACTAAGAGAAAAGACTAAGAAAACCTGAAACTGAACACTTAACTGAGAATAGAATTAAGTTTCTTCAGAAAAACCTTTAGGATTTTTCAGAATTTCTTAAGCAGTTGCACAATGCACTGTTGGTAAAATATCAAAAACTCATTAGTGATTATATTCCCAAAATATACTGAGTTCTATCTATTTACTGCTGTGCAATCAATGAGTCACTTAATTCTCAGCTTCTATGTTTATATATATATCCTAGATAAAGATCAGGAAAACAGAAAATGTATGCACCAATACGAGTTATGAATGTATGTACTGTATATTTTATATATTTTTTTTATTGTGGAAGAGTGTTAAGGGGTCAAACTTGGCCTATTCTGCGCTACTAAGCTACTGTGGGGGTTACTTCTATGGCACCCTCCACTTTTCAAGTCGTTTTTCAGGAGTTCAGACAAAGACACAATAATTCAAACATCCTTATAGATTAGCAACAGGGTCACCAAGTTCAAATAGCCTTTGGACAGCATTTGATATTTAACGAGGAAGACTACTGAACACGAATATATATTACTCTTTGAAATTTAGCAAGGATATGTAACTCATTTGATTGATTTGAAATAGAAAACAAAATGCCAGTGATTATCAAGCTTTTAGAGGAAAAAAATAATGTTGTGTTTTCATTATATTCATACAAATTGCAATAGGTCAAGATGTACTAGAAGCAATTTCAGTAAGTGCTCTGTGATGTACAGTTGGAAGAAAAAGTTTGTGAACAACTTTGAATGACTTGAATTTCTGCATTGTCTCATAAAATGTAGTCATAATAAAAGAAACATAGTAATAAACTATCATAATGACTCCTGTAGTTGAGGATCATACATTCACTACAGTGCAGAGCAATTTTAGACCATTTTGTGTATTACGTCATCTCACTAATCTTAATTAATGTTGTGTATTATATTTGAATTTAACGTTTGTTTAATGATTGAAAGCTGTCCAAAGGCAGCAAAATATCCTCCAACCAAGACTTCTAGTCCAGGTCTTCAGTTCAGAAATGTATAAACCTTTCCAGTTTGTCATTAAATGTTTTTAGTAAAGACAAAAAGTATTGATATAAAATTATCCATGTCTATTAGTTTACACTAAATGTGTTTATTTGTATAACTTGGATAAAGATTTCAGAACTAGTAATGTCCAATTGCCCGATTGCGTCATGCTTCCTCTCCACTAATGCCGATCCCCGCTCTGATTGAGGAGAACAAAGCTAACCCACGCCCCCTCCGACACATGGGCAGCAGCCGTATGCATTTTTTCACCTGCACTAGGCGAGTGCCAATGCGGATCAGCCCTGTGTACGGAGAGACACACCCTGATCAACGCA
Organism: Trichomycterus rosablanca; assembly: GCF_030014385.1. Lineage (NCBI taxonomy): Eukaryota > Metazoa > Chordata > Actinopteri > Siluriformes > Trichomycteridae > Trichomycterus > Trichomycterus rosablanca. The sequence goes on from NC_085996.1 coordinate 26,991,079, forward strand.
CTCCTTCCCCGCCCCTGTGCAGGCGCCAGCAGAGGTCGTAGTTGCATCAGTTACGAGGAGACCCTATCTGGCTTACTATTATCCCACCCCTATATGAACAACAGGCCAATGGTTGTTCATGTGGCCGCTCAGCCCAGTGGGATGGCGGAGCTAGGATTCAATACGATGTGTTCGAGATCCCAGCTCCGATGTGCTAGCATGTGTTTTTACCGCTACGCCAACTGAACGGGCCTTTTAGAACTAGTAATAATAAAATACAAGAAAATCCAAAGTGTTACCTTTTTCCCCACAACTGTAGATTAGTGCTTTAGATAGATGGTTATATTATGTAGAGTTAAAGTCAATTTTGAAGGATGCTACACTCAATAGCTTTGCTATTTCACTTACTTCTTTAAGCTGAATAGAAGACCCAGAGGGAAATAGGCTTAAGAATGATTTTCTTAATGGCTAAATGGCTTTAACTTTTCAAATGAATACATAAGCATGAACATTAAATAAAATCATTCAGTGTAATTTATAACATTGTTGAAGGAATTTCATAATAAAGAAGTCCACACTGTGATGGATACATTTGAAAACACTATTTTTATATTGGCTTTTTAGGTAAAATCCCAAATGATTTCCTATTCTTTACATTTGTGCCCTACATAAGCTTAAAGCCAAGAAGATTTAAGAAGAGACCGAACACTCTTTAAAATACTTTACTTTAAAATGCCCCCTGGGAAGTTTTTCAAGCCAGACAGTATTGGCTTCTGATAGTTACTGTTAAACAACACACACAAAACAGAATTTTAGATTGATGTTCAGGTAACAACACATGCACATGTTTGTGTTTTTTTCATAGATATTAGTGACCCCCAGTGAAAGGTAAATGCTGAATAGCTTTGTACGTTTTACATGTTTGTACTACATGGGTTAAAAATAAATGACTTTTATCTTAGGTTATACACTATGTAATTCATAAATGATATTTAGAATTCATTTTGTTGGAAAGATTTTTAGCTATAACTCTTAAAAGGTTTAGCAATTCTGGCTTTGACTGAATATACAACCCCAAATCACAAAAAGTTAGTATTTTTAATGTCACACAGTATGAACCCAAGATATTTCATGTTCTTTCTGGTAAACCTATTTTCATTTATTATTAAACATCCATTCCTGCATTTCAGCCCTGCATCACATTCCAAAAAAAAGTTAGTACTCTAAAACATAAACTACATTGTAATGTTGCCATTCCTTCTCACAACACTTAATAGACGTTTTGGCACCGAAGATACCAAGTGATGACGTGTTTCAGGTCTTATTTGCTCCTATTTTTCCTGCAAACACGTCTTAAAGTGTGCAACAGTAAATGTTTGTTGTTGTCTGCTGGGGACAGGTCAGGACTGCAGGCAGGCCAGTCCAGTACCTGTAACTCTTCTTCTGCAGTCATGCCTTTGTAAGTGTGCAGCATATGGTTTTGCATTGTCTTGTTGAAAAATAAATGAACGTCCCTGGAAAAGATGTTTCCTTGAAGGCAGCACATGTTGCTCTAAAATCTTAATGTACTTTTCTGCATTAATGTTGTCATCACAGAAGTGTAAATGACCTTTGCCACTGACACAACCCCAAACTATGACACATCCTGGTTTTGGACTTGTTGCTGATAACAGTCCGGGTGGTTCTTTTAGGCTTAGGTCCGGAGCACACAGCGTCCATTTTTTCCAAAAGAAAAAAAGACCTGGAATGCTGATTCATCTGGCCGCATTACGTTTCCACTGTGAGATGGTCCATCCTAGATGCCTCCGAGCCCAGAGAAGTCGACGCCGCTTCTGGACATGGTTAACATTAGGCTTTTTTGTTTTTTGCACAGTAAAGTTTTAAGTGCCATTTGTGCATGTAACTCCATATTGTAGTGCTTGACAAAGGTTTGCCAAAGTAATCCCTTGCCCATGCAGTTCTTGATGCAGTGCCGTCTGAGGGATCGGAGATCACGGGCATTCAGCTTAGGCTTGTGCCCTTGCCATTTACAAACTGAAATTCCTTTAGATTCCTCGAATCGTTTAATGATATTATGCACTGTAGAGGGAGAAATATGCAAATCCATTCCAATCTATCTTTGAGGTACATTGTTTTTAAACATTTTACTTATTCTGCATTTGTTAACAAACTGGAGATTTTTCTCCCATCTTTGCTCCCCAATTTTTTTTTACCTCATTACTAGTCCAAAATTACCCACATCCAAACTTTTTCTGGAATGTGTTGCAAGCAGGATGGTTGTTTATTAACAAATGAAATGGCGCCAAACAAGACAAATCATGAAATATCTTGGATTCTGCAATGAAATAGAAGTAATAAATGTAAGAAACATTGTGTTTTTTCCATACTTTTCCAACTTCTTCTGATTTGGGGTTATAATAAGAACACAACGACAGCTTTTAGAGGTAGGTATTTTAACTTAATATTGGACACTCTCTGCTAAAACATAATGGCTTGTATAAGAAATGTAATCCACTATGCAGTGAGTCTGAACTCATTTAGGAGTCACCCTGTTGCCTAGTAAAGCTAACTGGTTACTTCAGATTTCAGCTTACTTTAATTCTGTTTGTTTTTATGCTTTGTTTTTATGAATATGACTAAATGGATTTAGGTGCATTTTAAAATTAACCTCATGTTAATGTGGACTAAGCCAAAGTGCTATATTGTTCCAGAACATAGCTACTGTAACAGAATGGGGTAGGTGTTTGTTGACCAAAGTGCATCAAGTGCTTGAGATGAAGCCAATGGAAAAATGGGCCAGCACTACAGAGCATTGTCATTTACAATGGTCATACACCAGAAGCTTAGAGACTGGAAGCGGCGCTCTGAGAAAGACTGTGATAGTTAGGCAGTGATTTAAAAAAGGCGCTTCATTTCACTTTTAAAGAGAAATAACTGACCACTTTTACTCAAACCTATAAGAAGCCGGCACACATATACAAAGTGTAATGAAGGCTGACGAGTCATTTCAAAATGTCTTTTGTTAGTATAATTAAAACGGTGCCCTCTTTGGGGTATAATAAAAACAGAATAGTGCAGATCTTTCCCTCCCTCCCCTTTCCACTCTCCTGATGTGTGAAAGTCACCTCGTTGAATGACTCCCTGCTCCGGTGCATAGGTAGGGTGCTCAGAATTAAGGCAGCACCGTTTAAAATCTCTGCGTCCCCCTTTTTAATGTTGGTGTACCATTATAAGGGAATCTTTATCCCGTTCCCAGTCCACCCTGATGACTCAAAACTGTCCTTCTGGGTTTCTCATTTCGTTTCCTGGTTGTAACAGTGGACTTGGCTTAGTTCCTTGCCCTCATAACCTGGCAGAGATTGTCCATACTTGTCCACACACCAGCATTGACCTCTTTTATGACCTTTGGATGGACGACACTACAGAAAGACAGAAAGGGAAGAGATATATTACGTTAGAGCCATAGCTTATATACTGTACTTTATATAAAGAAAATGGTCTTCGAATTGAGGAAGGGACCTGAGCAAAACAGACATTTCTCTCAGCATATCTCACTTAGGTGATAGAGAGTAACACCAACACTAGAAGCTAGACTGAGAGAAAGTAAAACTGACAGAGAAAGCGAGTAGGGGTTGAGAAAGAATTGCTACTGTACACACTGAAGCACTGTTCAGCCTTCTTCAGACATAGTATATCTTAGGTTGCATTCATGAAACTACCAATAATTCTAGTATTCCAGCAGCTATTCAAAGTAGCAGATGAAAACAAAACAACAAACTGGAGTGATTCAGAAATAAAGAAGCTGCTGGCTATTCATAACATTTGTTGTTCTTGTTAGAACTCAAAGTCTAGTATCATGATACATTTATAAAATGCCCAAACCATTGAACAATAAGGTAATAGTGTTTTTATTTTATATCCGAAGCTTAATAATAAAATGTAGAAAATCCTTGAGATCCAGTTTCACAAAGTAACATAACTGCAATCCACTGCTGTGTGATATCGCCAAGCGATCTTCTCAATGGCGATGATGATGATCACAACTTGCTAGAGCAAGCAGGTGATCATCACCTTTAGCATGGAAAGACACTGTGGTCTCACTGGAGACCAAGACTGAATAATGAGACCCAGATCCCAACCAAGGCCATGTTCATGTGGTCACAAGAGCCAGATACTATCCAACTCCCACCTGGTAATTTTGACGAACTGAGCCCATACTCTCTATTTTTTACATGAATACACACACAACTTGGGGTACATATATGACAGGGAGGAATATACATGGTGGCTTGGGAAGGGTTGATGATAATGAAAACAAGTGAGGGTAAATTTGGCTTTGCCAACATATTTGCCCTACATAGTTAGAGACCTGTCAGACTATTTTTAGAAACTGGCACAGATTACAAGTCATCTGGAGATTATTACACACACAGGGACACACAAACACACACTTGTACACATTCTTAAATGGTTCATTTACAAGATGTATTTTCTCAAATAGAGATAGATGGGGCAAAAGGTAAACTTCTCAATGAAAGTAAGAGGAACGTTTCAGGAATAGAGAAAAAAAGAGCAAGGGAAAGAGAGAAAGAAAGAGACTGTGTGAGATTATTTTTTATGAAGAACAGCTGAATTAAAATACCTTTAGCAAATGAAATAAAGAGAAGCATTTGATCTGACCTACACAAGGTCCTCAAGATGCCTCCTCCTTTGTATTTGTCCCTTTTCTTTCTGCATCTTTTCCATTCCACATGCCTCATCTCATCACACATTCCTAGCCTTTCCCTTTTCCCCTTATTCTATCGTGGCTGATCTTTTGCAATAAATAAACTTTTATTCACATTTTGCAGGTCAAAGGAGCATGAGAAGTAAAAATGACTTGAAGGGACAAAGAGAGAAACAGATTACTGGGAGAGAACCAAAGTGCTCCTGGCAGAAAAATGCAGTCATGCAGAACGATACACAAAGCTTTCTATGTCTATCCAACAAATATAACCGTCTCTGGATGAAGTCTGGAATTACTTTAACTCTTTTCTGCAGTTGTTTTACATTTCTATCCACATAGACAGTACGAGCACAAAGAATGTGGATTCATTTATTATTCTTTGGTAAGCACTTAATCATGAATAACAGTAGATGCAGAGTGGTTACACACCCTGAACTGGGCAAATGTGAATTGCTAACAGATGCAAAAGAGATGGTTCGCAGTACTGTTGATGACAAGACAACAAGACAAGCTGTCACATGATTGTCCTGTTAGAGCTGCCCCAATCAACATTACCTACTGTTATTGTGAAGTGTAAACTTCTAGGAGCAACAACAGTGCCAGTGATGAAGAATCGACCAAAAGCTCAGTCTATGCAAGTAAAGATGGGTCATGGCTCACCAGTTTGTGCCAAGTATGTAAGAGAATTTCCAGTCAGTACAAAAAGAACATTTCTCAATACAAAATCGCAAGATCATACAATACAGTCTTGTGGCAACCAACAATGGTAAAAATTTCACTTGCAAAACTGAAATAATTAGTATTCTCTGTTTGTAAATAGGCGGCATGGTGGCTCGGTGGGTAGCACTGTCGCCTCACAGCAAGAAGGTCCTGGGTTCAATCCCCAGGCGGGGCGGTCCGGGTCCTTTCTGTGCAGTTTGCATGTTCTCCTCCGGGAGCTCTGGTTTCCTCCCTCAGTCCAAAAACATGCAGTCAGGTTAATTGGACACACTGAATTGCCTATAGGTGAATGGGTGTGTGTGTGTGTCTGCCCTGCGATGGACTGGCGCCCCGCCCAGGGTGTTACTGTGTGCCTTGCACCCATAGAAAAGCTTGGATAGGCTCCAAGAAGGCTTCAAGAAGAGATTTGTGTGTATGCTGAGTTTATGTGTGAGTGTACAACTATGTGTGTTACCAAGCAAGCCTTGGCCTCGCTGGTCCATTGCTAGTCCATAACCATGCCCTCATGGGCAGCAGGAAGGTAGACGGACATTAAAACCCGCCACAGAGTAAACACACTCATAAAACACACACACACAAACACACAAAATATGGAAGTGTAACAACTACATGTGAGCATGAAGAGGGCTATTTACCTTTCAGACCCTGAACTGTAATATCTATATGGGCTTATATGATGTCCATTTGTCAGTTTGCACAGTTCTGTTGGGTAGTGTGTGAAGGATTGAGTATGTGTGTACAGTTTTTGGTATTTACCTTGCTGTCAAAAATATTAATTCCCCCAACCATTAACCTAAATGTTTGCCACAATCCTTGGTATGAAGCTTGGTTAAGCCATGGCTGCTATTACAGCCAAAAGGCTTTTTTAATGTGATTGAGCAATCTATAGGGTCAGGCTTTGGCAATACAATTGACGATGTTGTTGATCTATGAACCGCCACTAATGTTTGTACCTCAGTCAGAGTGACATCTGGACACAATTTCCCTTATAAAGGGTGTCTTACTCATTCATACACTAGGTTAATAGTGACCAACAGACCTAGCTGTAGTTTCATATGAACAAATGTACAAATGTAGTAAATTTACAAGGTAATGTGTTGTATGAGTTTGACGCCAGCTTTACAATTACTCAAAGTGTGACTATCCCTATTTGTCAATAACTGTCACTACTGTTATTTGATGACTTGTTAAAATAGGGTTGGCCTTGTTCTTTGGATTTGACACAATGCACACCTATTTACAAATCAGGTGGGAAAACAAACAATAAACAATAAAGTATGAAAATAGTTTAGTGAGATGAACAAGAAGACACGCCACATGAGCAGTGTAAACATGTTAAGGTTTAAATACAAGATGGCAAATAGCGACTGGAACTCAAGAAAGATTTAAAGACCACTTTGAATATACAGAATTACTCTGCACACCCTTGCGTGTATGTATGTGTGTATGTGTGCATGGCCCATTCCCAGCATGTCTTGCACTTCACACCTCCCTCTCTCTCAGTCTTTCCCACTGCATCACTGAGCGCTCATTCAGTGTGAAAGCAAGCCTTGGGTAAGCCAGCGAGTCAGGGGGGGTAGTGTGGGTCTCCAGCCCGGTGAGAGAAGTCCCTGCCTGGGGCGGGGGAGACGATCGCGGCCTTGGGGGGTTTGGAGGGAGTGGAGGGTGGAGAAAAAGGGGCCGGCATGTCTGGCCTCCACTTGCACACTAAGCCAATTCATATAATCAGATCTAAAATTACCCAGGACTTGACTGTGCCCTCTACGGGAATGGTCTTCAGCACACACGCACTCATTACTGATCTTATTCTGGGGGGATGAAGGAGCCCCAGGCACCCAGGATATCTGTGTTTATGTGTATTTCTATGAGAGGGGCTGTGTGTGTACTTGTATGTTTTCGGGAACATTAATGAGGCTAAAAGTTGTGAAACAGGTCATGATTAAAAATGGCTTACATTATGTGGTCAGATGTATGTAAACACCCCATCAATCTAGTGAATTTGGCTTTTTTAGCCACACCATTGCAAACAGGTGCATAAAATGAAACATAAAGACATACAATCACTGTAGAAAAATATGGCCGTGGAATGGGTTGTACTGAAGAACTCAAAGAGTTTCAGTGTGATGCTGCCATATAGTCTATAGTCTGTATGTATGTATGTGTATATACACCGATCAGGCATAACATTATGACCACCTTCTTGTTTCTACACTCACTGTCCATTTTATCAGCTCCACTTACCATATAGGAGCACTTTGTAGTTCTACAATTAATTATATCTGTTTCTCTACACATACCTTCAATGGTCAGGACACCCACAGTACCATCACAGAACAGGTATTATTTAGGTGGTAGATGATTCTCAGCACTGCAGTGACAATGACATGGTGGTGGTGTGTTAGTGTGTGTTGTGCTGGTATGAGCGGATCAGACACAGCAGTGCTGCTGGAGTTTTTAAACACCGTGTCCACTCACTGTCCATTCTATTAAACACTCCTACCTAGTTGGTCCACCTTGTAGATGTAAAGTCAGAGACGATCGCTCATCTATTGCTGCTGTTTGAGTTGGTCATTTTCTAGACCTTCATCAGTGGTCACAGGACGCTGCCCATGGGGCGCTGTTGGCTGGATATTATTGGTTGGTGACGGTGAGGTGTTTAAAAACTCCATCAGCACTGCTGTGTCTTATCCATCATCATACCAGCACAACACACACTTACACACCACCACCATGTCAGTGTCACTGCAGTGCTGAGAATGATCCACCACCCAAATAATACCTGCTCTGTGGTGGTCCTGATCATTGAAGAACAGGGTGAAAGCATGTATGTAGAGAAACTGAGTCAGTAATTGTAGAACTACAAAGTGCTTCTATATGGTAAGTGGAGCTGATAAAATGGACAGTGAGTGTAGAAACAAGAAGGTGGTCATAATGTTATGCCTCATCGGTGTATTATTGCCATGCAGGGTTGTACTTGGTCTGCAACAATGTTTAGGTATGTGGTACATAAGTGACGCACACATGAATGCCAAGGCCCAAGGTTTCCTGGTGTCCCAGTTTCCTATTGGCTACTTCAATTAGTGCATTCTGGTAAGTGATGCACTTGCACCTGGTGGTAATTGATTGAACCAGGCCACTTTCTTTCTTTGCTCCATAGTCCATTTCTGATGCTCACATATGCATTTCAAGTGCACTTTCGGTGTGTACAGGAGTCAGCATGGGGACTCTGACTGTTTGTTAAAAAATTATCAATATGTCACCACTTTTTCTGGAAATTAAAAGCTATTTGTTTATAATTTATCAGATTGCAAAGCAAGTCTTCCAATAGTTAGCAGAGATAGCAAGAAGGCTCCTGAAAGAGATTTTCTACGTGTTGTGTGTGTACACAGCCTGATTTATGTTTTATTCTTCCACCCCCCTCCTCCCAACACCTGACATGAGTCAGACAGGAAATGCTGCAGGGTCAGTTTAATACAGCTGAATGGGAGCAATCAAGTGCGTCGTCCCAGTGACTAAGCTTCAGTTCAGAGAGTTCACAACGCATGTGGCCGTCACTCAGGCTGCAGCTTCCTGTTCTGCAAGCTACTGAATAATTCTGTTGGCCTGGATTCACCCACATTAAACATGCTTAGACCTAAGCTCCTGACTCATCCTCTTTCTCCAGGGGGAATCACTGGGCGACTCACATATTTTCTAAACCCCCTGGTTTCCCCCCACCAATATCACAGTTGCAGCCTGGCATGAATGCAGTCCAGTTTGCCGAAATTTGGGTTATTGCATTAACTGATATCCATGTTAGCACTCACCTGTTTCTTTTTGTAGAAGCCCTTTCTGTCACAATTTGGAATGCGAAAGAATCGTGGGTTGAGCACACTGGTTATCTTAAGACTCTTCAAAATACTCTCCATCTCTCTGCGACATGGACCCTTAAACACAAATAAGAACACAATCAGGTTATTATACACCGATCAGCCATAACAAATAAAACCACCTCCTTGTTTCAACACTCACTGTCCATTTAATCAGCTCCACTTACAATATAGAAGCACTTTATAGTTCTACAATTACTGACTGTAGTCCATCTGTTAGCCCCCTTTCATGCTGTTCTTCAATGGTTGGGACTCTCCCAGGACCAGTACAGAGTAGGTATTATTTGGGTGGTGGGTCATTCTCAGCACTGCAGTGACACTGACGTGTTAGTGTGTGTTGTGCTGGTATGAGTGGATAAGACACAGCAACGCTGATGAAGTTTTCAAACACCTCACTGTCACTGCTGGACTGAGAATAGTCCATCAACCAAAAATATCCAGCCAGCAGCGCCCTGTGGGCAGCGTCCTGTGACCACTGATGAAGATCTTAAAGATGACCAACTCAAACAGCAGCAATAGATGAGCGATCGTCTCTGACTTTACATCTACAACTAGGTAGGCGTGTCTAATAGAGTGGACAGTGAGTGGACGCGGTATTTAAAAACTCCAGCAGCGCTGATGTGTCTGATCCACTCATACCAGCACAACACACACTAACACACCACCACCATGGCATTGTCACTGCAGTGCTGAGAATAATCCACCACCCATATAATACCTGCTCTGTGGTGGTCCTGTGGGGGTCCTGACCATTGAAGAACAGGGTCAAAGCAGGCTAAAACAGTATGTAGAGAAACAGATGGACTACAGTCAGTAATAATTGTAGAACTACAAAGTGCTTCTATATGGTAAGTGGAGATGATAAAATGGACAGTGAGTGTAGAAACAAGGAGGTGGTTTTAATGTTATGGCTGATTGGTGTATATAAAGCATAAGATTTTAGCAATCATCAAAATATGCAATATGTTTTTTTGAAAAATATATCTAGACCCCCCTTGGAGTAAAACCACTTTATAAACCTAATAATTACCAATATTGTTTACATTTACTTTTTGGGCATTTAGCAGATGCTTTTTTCCAAAGCGACTTACAGTACTGTGACAGTATATACATTGTCTAAGCAATTGAAGGTTAAGGGCCTTGCTCAAGAGCCCAACAGTGGCAACCTGGCAGTGGTGGAGCTTGAACCAGTTACCTTTTGATTACTAGTCCAGGACTTCAACCACTAGGCTACAGCTGCCCAGTTGTTTAGTTTATCATTGCTATTGATCTCAGTGTTTTTTAATATACTCTTTCCTCAGAGACACTGTGTCCCCAGTTATTTATATTAGAACATTAACTCTGTGGTAGGTTTATCTGATTTTCGTGGTTACAACCCGAAGTTTGGATGATATTTGTTTGTTTGTTTGTTTATTAGGATTTTAACGTCATGTTTAACACTTTTGGTTACATTCATGACAGGACAGGTAGTACACATTACACAAGATTCATTACTTCACAGAAGGTTATATCAAACACAGTCTTGGACAATTTAGTGTCTCCAATTCACCTCACTTGCACGTCTTTGGACTGTGGGAGTAAACCGGAGCACCCGGAGTAAACCCACGCAGACACGGGGAGAACATGCAAACTCCACACAGAGAGGATCCGGACCGCTCCACCTGGGGATCGAACCCAGGACCTTCTTGCTGTGAGGCGACAGTGCTACCCACTGAGCCACTCACTGGATGATGTAATTTTAGATGTCACTCACTGTTATTGTTATTGGAAGGCCCATACAACTGCCCAGTTATGTAATTCCAATTAGTCAGTGATATAGAAGCAGCACAATGCATGAAATCATACAGACACTTGCCAAGAGCTTTAGCTGATGTTTGCATCAAACATTAAAGTTGGGAGAATTTAAGTGTAGTGACTGTTGGTGCCAGACCGGGTAAATTAAGTGTGTCAGAACATATTTTACAAATATCAGTGTCTAGAGTTTCAAACTGCAATGCTTTGTTGACTACAAACAAATGGTTTAAACTGACAGAAAGGCAAATGGAGCTCAAGCAACCACTTTTTACAACCACGGTAAGTAGAAAAGCATCACAGAATGCACCAAATGTAAAACTTAGGGAAGATGGAATACCACAGCAGAATACCACATCAGGTTCCACTCCTATCAACCAACAACAGGAAGCTGAGGTTACAAGGGGCACAGTCCCACTTAAATGGGAAAGTTAATGATAATGTTGCCTGGTTTGATGAATTTCGATTTCTGCTCCAGCATGCACATGGCAGGGTCAGACGCTGGTGTAAACAGCACGTTTACTGACAGGAGTGGAGAACAATGTGGTCTTGTTCTGATGGCTCAACATTTTGTGGGTTCTGCTGTTTTTCTACTCACCATGATTGTAAAGAGTGGTTACATGAGTTACCATAGCCTTCCTGTTAGCTTAAAACAGTCTGGCGATTTTCCCCCTCAGCCTGCAGGATGGCCACAGCACTCTGTGTAAATTCTAGACACTATAGTTTATAAAAATCCCAGGACATCAGCAGTTTTTGACATACTAAACCAGTATGTCTGACAACAACTATGCCAAGGTCAAAATTTTCAATTATATTTTTAATCTGAACTTAAAAATTCAGAAAAGAATATTTATAATAAATAAACTATTGTGATAAAATGTGATAAAATACTAAAAGTAGTGAACATACACCAATCAGCCATACAATAATACCACCTCCTTGTTTATACACTCACTGTCCATTTTATCAGCTCCACTTATCATGTAGAAGCACTTTGTAGTTCTACAATTACTAACAGTAGTTTATCTGTTTCTCTGCATGCTTTGTTAGCCCCCTTTCATGCTGTTCTTCAATAGTCAGGACTCTCCCAGGACCACTACAGAGCAGGTATTATTTGGGTGGTGAATAATTCTCAGCACTGCAGTGACACTGACATGGTGGTGGTGTGTTAGTGTGTGTTGTGCTGGTATGAGTGGACCAGACACAGCAATGCTGCTGAAGTTTTTAAACACCTTACTGTCACTGCTGGACTGAGAATAGTCCAACCAAAAATATCCAGCCAACAGCGCCCCATGGGCAGCGACCTATGACCACTGATGAAGGTCTAGAAAATGACCAACTCAAACAGCAGCAATAGATGAGCGATCATCTCTGACTTTACATCTACAAGATGGACCAACTAGGTAGGACATGGTATTTAAAAAATCCAGCAGCTACAGTAAAATAATGACAAACTTAATACACAATGGTTAAAATAGCAAAAAACATAACATAACATGAATAAATAAAATGAATAACAAATAAAAATGAATAATAGAACTATATCTTAAAAAATTAAGACTTCAGTCTAGATATTAATAAAAAAAGAAAAAAACAAGATATTGATTTTAGTAACTATAGTTTATTGTTTTTCACATTAAATATTTGGCTGTAATATCCTTAAATGCACCACACTAAAGCACATACAGAACTAAGGATAGGTGCTACTGTGGTGAGCTTAAAGAACAAAGATTGAGTAATTACCAAGCTATTTAATATAATATTTAGTACACAGCTGTATGCAAGTAACAACATCAACTTTTTAATACTTTAAAACAACCTTTTAATTGGTGAATTTAGAATATTATACCCAATTTCTCTTACACTCACCATTAAATATAGTCCTTATACACCGATAAGGCATAACATTAAAACCACCTCCTTGTTTCTACACTCACTGTCCATTTTATCAGCTCTACTTACCATATAGAAGCACTTTGTAGCTCTACAATTACTGACTGTAGTGTATCTGTTTCTCTACATACTTTTTGTATCTGTTTCTCTACATACTTTTTGTTGTTTTTTTCTGCAGTGACACTGACACTGACACATGGTGGTTGTGTGTTAGTGTGTGTTGTGCTGGTATGAGTGGATCAGACACAGCAATGCTGCTGAAGTTTAAACACCTCACTGTCACTGCTGGACTGAGAATAGTCCACCAACCAAAAATATCCAGCCAACAGCGCCCCGTGGACAGAGTCCTGTGACCACTGATGAAGGTCTAGAAGATGACCAACTCAAACAGCAGTAATAGATGAACGATCATCTCTGACTTTAGATCTACAAGGTGGACCAACTAGGTAGGAGTGTCTAATAGAGTGGACAGTGAGTGGACACGGTATTTGAAAACTCCAGCAGCGCTGCTGTGTCTGATCCAGTCATACCAGCACAACACACACTAACACACCACCTAAATAATACCGGCTCTGTGGTGGTCCTGACCATTGAAGAACAGGGTCAAAGCAGGCTAAAAAGGTATGTAGCGAAATAGATGGACTACAGTCAGTAATTGTAGAACTACGAAGTGCTTCTATATGGAAAGTGGAGCTGATAAAATGGACAGTGTGTGTAGAAACCAGGAGGTGGTTTTAATGTTATGGCTGATCGGTGTATATATTTATCTTATCCTTCTTTTCTGTGTTTACAGAATGCCCAATAAGGCTGGTAGTTCCACTGAGACTCATTTTTTTTTTGTCATTTTTTACTTACACTCCTCTGCTGCTAGTCAGTTCTACTAAATATGGAAATTTCAGCTTATTTTTCCAAGGAGCTAAGCTTGTGTTTGGTGATCAGCATGAATCATCAAAGAAACAGCGCTCATGCCCCACGTGCCACCACCGAACACCACCTGGACACAATTTTTCATTTTCTTGCTCGGTTCGTGACCCTCTCTGATTCGCTGCCAAGAACTGAAGGAGCACTTACATACTCAGTCTCTCTCTTGGACTCCAGGCTGAAATTATGGTTATCAGGATGAACTCCCTTGGCGACTGGCTCCACTTTGTAGACCCGCCTTTGCTTGAACTCTTCCATCTGGATTATGCCCAGCTTGGTGTGCAGAAGAGGCTCCCCTTCGGTTCTCTGACCATCTTCAGAAGCTTCAGCTTCTGAAACTGTTGCTATTTCTTTGGCCGCTAGGACTCCTCTGCTGACTGTTGCAGTGGTAGTGGTGATATGATCCTCTACAGGCTTCTCTGGATTATCTAAAGGACAAAAGAGGTCAGGGTCAGGCACAACATTACACAGAGGACACAGGAACATTATACAGGAACAGAGTCATATACAAATGAGCTACAAATTAAAGCAAAAAAAAAAATGACTTACTTAGAGAAAAACTTGGACAAAGTTAGTAAAGTAGGAATGTCAATAATTAATCAGTTAACTGATAACCAACAACATTCAAAAAGTTGAAGAAGTCACATTTATTTTGATTAGCATGTTTAGTTATTACTTTTAGTGAACTGTTTGCTACCTGCTATCATTTAAAATCGGGGTGGCTCAGTGGGTAGCACTGGTCCTGGGTTCGATCCCCAGGAGTAGTGTTCTTGCATGTTCTCCCCGTGTCTGTGTGGGTTTCCTCCGGAAGCTCTGGTTTCCTCCCACAGTCCAAAGACATGCAAGTGAGGTGAATTGGAGATACAAAATTGTCTGTGACTGTGTTTGACATTGAAGCTGATGAATTAAACTGATGAATCTTGTGTAATGAGTACCTGTGTAATGAGTGTGTAAAACATGACAGTAAAATCCTAATAAATATTATTCATTTATTTTTTTTATTTTCTTTATGCATTTTCTCCCTTTTTAGCGCGTCCAATTGCCCGATTGTGCCATGCTTCCTCTCCACCAATGCCGATCCCTGCTCTGACTGAAGAGAATGAAGCTAACTTCTTACTTCTACACTGAAGCCACATTGCACTGTTTTTTTTGTTTTGTTATTAATTAAAGTAAAAAGACTTCTTGATATGAAACTCTGATCTGTGGGACACTATAAGCCTGTAGATTATTGGTTATCGACTAGTGATGTTTGGTTCTGTCTTCACATGATTGGCTGTGTCTGAGAAGGGAGAGGATAGCTGAAGCCCTGAGATTAGTTGGCAACCTGTTCAGATTATTCCTGCTTTGCGCCTAGTGTTTCCCAGTGGAACTGGATCCGTCACAACCATGACCAGAATAAAACGGTGAGGACAATGAAATGAAAGAATATCCCTTAAAAGAATGCTGTTTCATTATTTTACTACAATAACAGGAATTTGTAGAATCTATACTGAGCTGTACTTAAGTTGTTCTGGCTGCTTGTGGTGACCCAATACCACAAGATAAAAGCATAGGGATACATAAGAGAATAAAAGATTATAGGTGGAGGTAATTAATAAAGGTGTTATGGATGAACCATAAGTTCCAGAGACAGGACTATAAAGGTTAGATACATTAACAGACTGGCGTTACAGAGGTGAGTGGGTTTAAGCTCATGACATTTTGAACCTCAGACAGTAGTGCCATCCAAGTCCAACCTTGTGACTGTGCAGCTATCCAGAAAGTTTGGTATGGCCTGGTTGGCTCAGCCTTGTACTATAAACACTGTAAGGACAAAAGTATTAGGACATTACAATGCCGAATTGCTAACAATTACTCACTCACTTACTTTCTTAGCCTATACCAGCTTTTCAATGGGCGCAAGGCACACAGTAACACCCTGGACGGGGCGCCAGTCCATCGCAGAGCAGACATACACATACACACACTCATACACACACCCATTCACCTATACGGCAATTCAGTGTCTCCAATTAACCTGACTGCATGTTTTTGAACTGTGGGAGAAAACCGAAGCTCCCGGAGGAAACCCACGCAGACACAGGGAGAACATGAAAACTCCACACAGAAAGGACCCGGACCGCCTCGCCCGGAAATCGAACTTGCCCAGGACCTTCTTGCTGTAAGGCGACAGTGCTACCCACCGAGCCACCGTACCGCCCGCTAACAATTATATAAAGGAAATTGTATGCTTCCAACTTGGCAGCAGTAGTTTAGGGAAGGCCCTTTCCAGTCCCAGCATGACTGTGCCCATGTTCCCAAAGCAAGGTCTATGAAGACAAGAAGACAAGCCTGATTAAAATAAACTCCAGTGGCCTGCACAGAGCCCTGACCCCAGTCCCACCAATCATTTCTGGAATGAACTAGAACAATAATTGCACTTTCTTGATCAACATCAATGCCAAGCTTACAAATGCTATTTTGACTCAATGGGCACACAGGGTGGCAC
The DNA here is from genome assembly GCF_030014385.1 of Trichomycterus rosablanca. Classification (NCBI taxonomy): domain Eukaryota; kingdom Metazoa; phylum Chordata; class Actinopteri; order Siluriformes; family Trichomycteridae; genus Trichomycterus; species Trichomycterus rosablanca. The sequence continues at coordinate 27,007,466 of NC_085996.1, forward strand.
GGTGGCTAAGTGGGTAGAACTGTCGCCTCACAGCAAGAAGGTCCTGGGTTCGATCCCCAGGTGGGGCAGTCCGGGTCATTTCTGTGTGGTTTGTATGTTCTCTCTGTGTCTGCGTGGGTTAACTCCGGTTGCTCCGGTTTCTTCCCACAGTCCAAAGACATGCAAGTGAGGTGAATTGGAGATACTAAATTGTCCATGATTGTGTTCGATATAACCTTGTGAACTGATGAATCTTGTGTAATGAGTAACTACCGTTCCTGTCATGAATGTAACCAAAGTGTAAAACATGACGTTAAAATCCTAATAAACAAACAAACAAACAATGGGCACACATTCCCACAGACATACACTTCCAAGTCTTGTGAGAAGCCTCCTCACAACAGTGGCTGTTGTTCTAGCTGATAAGAGAACATATAAATCACTCTGTTTTAATATAATTTGTTTTTGAATTGGGATGTGCAACAAGCTCATAATTGGGTGTCCAAATACATTTGGCCATATAGTGTAACTTGTGGTTAATGTAGGCCTGATTGATTTAGTACCTGCCACTGGGTGAATGCTAAATTTGACAAATTTTATTCACTCTTTGTCCAGGATGAACATATAACCACAGTGTTGGAGTGATATAGAATTAATTCATTTAAGTTCATCAAATCAGACCTACAGATGAAACTAAGAATGCAAAACTGTGGGCCGCTCAGGTGGCGCAGCGGTAAAAACACACACTGGAACCAGAGCTGGGATCTCGAATACATCATATCGAGTCTAAGCTCTGTCTGCCGGCTGGGCTGAGCAGCCACATGAACAACGATTGGCCTGTTGCTCAGATATGGGTGGGATTAAGCCGGATAGGGCCTCTCTCTCATAACTAATGCAATTACGATCTCTGCTGGTTAATTGATGGCGCCTGCACAGAGATGAGAAAAGAGTGCTGTCAGGGTGTGTGTCTCCGTACACAGTGCTGAGCTGTACTGCACTCGTCAAAGTGTAGGTGACAAGATGCATAAGGCATACTGCCCACGTGTCGGAGGGGGTGTAGGTTATCTCTGTTCCCCTCAATGAAAGCGGGGATCGGCAATGGTGGAGAGGAAGCATGGCACAATCGGGCAATTGGATACGCTAAAAAAAAGGAAGAAAAAGTTCTTAAATATATATATGTAAGAATGCAAAACTGTATCTAATAAACAATCATGATAAAAAAAATACAAATAATTAATTTATATTCTTTATAAATAATAAAAAAATAATAAAATCCTCTATTTTGAGACTTGAAGGCTGTATAAAAGGCTTTTATATTCTGACTGTAGATCTAGAATCATATTAAGGTTCCCAATGGCCCAAAAAGGTAAATATGGTCTTGTTAGCACCATAAATCTCAGACAGATTAATTCCTGTTCCTGAAAGAAAAATATACACCGTGAAAGATTAGGATCTACGTGACGGCATGAGGGTGTGTATGTGCGGAGGCTGTCTTTTTTTTCCAAGTCCTTTTCCCTAAAATGTCTTTGGACTGCCACTTGTAATTATGAGAAACAAATGGTTTAATACAGGAAACCAGAGGAATACAATACAGTGATCAGAAGCAAGGTTAGAACCAAGGCTCTGAAGCTGGGCAGCACCCACACTTACACACATACTTTTACATAAGAATGCAAAAGCTGCTGCAATGTAAAGTTATCGCAACTATATCATTAAATGAATTAAACAAATGTCTGAGGTAAAACAAAAGCCTGTTGTGTGTGTGTTTAAATGATGTAACAACCAGCACTGCATGGTAAGTAGGCTACCCAGGGTCTGTCTGGAAACATGGTGATCTCTCTACATAGACATTCATGTCATCCTACACACACACACTGTTTAAATTGTTAGATACCTTAAAATGCTGCCTACTGAGGTGCCTTAATTCTGAGCGATAATCTGACTGAATAACGAAGGAGCATCTGATGCTTCTTTAGCTGTGAAGGCAATCCCAACATTCAGTGCAGCACAAATTTTCTCACAAAGATTACAATTATGGTGGATGAATGCGGAAATTCTTAATGATTTTTAATATGTATAAAGGTGTACAAGTGTCATTTATTTACAAAATTGTCAGTGACAATTAACTGTTTTCAGTACACAGAGGAAGACGTTAGCTGGCATGCTAGCAGGTTGTGCCGCCTCAGCCCATTAGTTTGAGTAGCCTGAGGCTAACTGTGGTGACATAATTGCTGTAATCATTGTCTAGGTAGTGCGTCCAAATAATCTGCCTTATGAGTTCGATGTCTTATTAGAATACTCTCTACTTAACCAGCTGGCTAGGTAGGCAGTAGGCAGCTCACTAGGTTTTCAGACAGACCCCAAGGGTTTTTGTGTGGCACCAGACCCATCACACCCTAAACTGTTACATGTTTGACCATTTTTTTAAGATCAGTGATGGAGCAGGGCTAGCTGCGTTTGTATTAAAGCCAGCAAAACTCAACCACTCATTGATCAGTATTATTTAGGGTGGCTAATCCACTTGAATATGTTTAAGGTTAAGTAGAGTATTCTGAGGACATTTATGCAGACAAAGGAGCAACATGTCAATCTCTACACAATCAGGACTCAAGAGCTGTGCAGCACCAACACTACTTTTGAGAAAACTGTCAACCTTACTACCACATTAAAATTCCTAAATTAAGTTGCTCAGCTCTTGAGCAAGGCCCTTAACCCTCTCTGCTCCAGAGGCGCCGTACAATGGCTGACCCTGCGCTCTGACCCCAGCTTCCAAACAAGCTGTGATATGCGAAGAAAGAATTTCGTTGTACTGTATGTCTGTATATGTACATATGACTAGAATAAAGGCATTCTATTCATTCTATTCTCGTGCAGATGAAAAGATGCAGTCGGAGTCTGTGTCAGAGGGGGCGTGTGTCAGTTCGCTCTCCTCAGTCCGGGCAGGGGTCAGCACCAGTGGAGAGGAAGCATTATGCAATTGGGTAAAAATTGGATGCGCTAAAAATCCGGAAAAAAGGGAAGAAAATGCATTAAAAAATTCTTCAAATAATTATGTGTGACAGAGATGAAAACTTCTTCTCCCTCCTCGGCCTTTGTCCCTTTCGTTTGCGGGGTCGGCTCTCAGCGGATCATGATCCACATTGATTTGGCACAATTTTTACACCGGATGCCCTTCCTGACACAACCCTCCCTATTTTATCCGGGCTTGCACTGGTTTGCGCATCTAGCAGCTAGGTATCTACAGGACAATTCAGTGTTTCCAATTCGCCTGGTGGCATGTTTTTGGACTGTGGGAGGAAACCGGAGCACCCGGAGGAAACCCACGCGGAGAACATGCAAACTCCACACAGAAAGGACCCGGACCGCCCCACCTGGGGATCGAACCCAGGACCTTCTTGCTGTGAGGCGACAGTGCTACCCACTAAGCCACCGTGCCGCCCTGTGACAGAGATGAAAACAAATCCAAGAAATCCAAAACTTTTGGGATTTTGCGATTTGGGACGAAAAAGTTACCATTTTAAAACACACTGAAGGACCTAAAGTACAGGAATACCTAAGTAAACACCAGGATTAAGCCTAAAGTTTACATGAGCGTATATGTGAGAGAATGAAAGCATATGTGGCTAGGCCAGAATTGCAATCATGGCATCATCAACACACCGCACCACAGGTAAACCATGTCCTTATTAACAATGACATAACAACAAAAACAACCACAGTATCAACATAAACATAAACAACTGAGTACAATCCTAACAAAATTACAGATTTTAATGACAGCATATAATCACAGACAGGAACATGCAATTATAATAATAACCTATTTTCTCTGCTCAACCAACTATAATTTTACTGAAAAATAGAAAAGAAAGTCACATCCTGGGTAAAGAGGGGTTAAACCAAGCACAATCTAATTTTGGAACCTGCAAAACATCAATATTTATCTCAAATGTAAACTTTTCTGACTTTTTATGGACTCTTCCTGCAACCCATTTATGAAAGCATTTGACCTCATGTATTTGTTTAAATTTACATAAATAAACAGTTTAACAAACCAAAACACGCATAAATTGTGAACAACAGACACAGATAAAATGGGCAGAATGAAAGAACTGTTGTGATTTGTGTATTTGGCTATTTAAGCCACATCCTTTACTAACAGGTGTGTAACATAGCATGACGACATGCAAACTTTATAGACAAATACTTGCCACTGTACTAAAGATATTTTTTATTTCATTTTTATCAGCTGCTTCATCCTCGTCAGGTTTCCTGTGGGTTTGGTTCCATTAAGAAACATGGAGAGCAGAAACACCCTGAACAGAGCACCAATTCATTACAGTGTATTAAAGATCTACATGATTTTATTCATTTTACATTCTCAATTTGACTTATTTTACCAAATATATCTCAGTTTACAGCTTGTTGGCGTGATAGTGAATTACAGCCGAAATCGAAATTCCTGTGTGTCCCCATTACCAAATAACCCAATGAAGGATGCATTCAGTGAAAGCTTTGCTTTAACACTTTTACATGCTGGTATACTCACTCACTCACTGCCTTAACCACTTATCCAATTAGGGTCGCTGTGCTGGAGCCTATCCCAGCTTTTCAATAGGCGCAAGGCACACAGTAACACCCTGGACGGGGCACCAGTCCATCGCAGGGCAGACACACACATTCACCTATAGGGCAATTCAGTGTCTCCAGTTAACCTGACTGCATGTTTTTGGACTGTGGGAGGAAACCGGAGCACCAGGAGGAAACCCACGCGGACACGGGGAGAACATGCAAACTCCACACAGAAAGAACCCGGACCGCACCACCTGGAAATCGAACCCAGGATCCTTTTGCTGTGAGGCGATCATGCTACCCACTGAGCCACCATGCTGCCCCCATGCCCCCACGATTCAAATCGATTTGACATGCAAAATCAATCGATATTCAATTTAAACAGCAGAGGGCACTGGCGCTATGCACCTCGCCTTGTTGACGTCACTGGCGCTATACGCCTGGTTGCCAAATTTGGGGGTTTTCAGCCAAATTGGGCTTAATTCAAAATTGTTTTGCATAGTTTGTACCTACCTCAGAAATAAAAGGGCATTCATTATTTAAATAAATAAAAGATAATCACAAATACAGTATTTTATTTTATTTTTTTAAGAGAAATAATAAAAGGAAACTGTCATAATTTGTCTTCAATTAAAATCGGTAAAAAATCGTATCGTGAACCCAGTATCGTGAATCGCATCGCATCGTGGGTAGAGTGTATCGTTACATCCCTATAGTCCAGTTATCCACCTGACCATTGCTTAATTATTTTATGAAATTTCTAGAATTGACTGTGGAAGCAGCACTAGAACAAAAACTGTTCTGTGACCTTATGGATTGGGTTGGAGCAGCTTTACACAGTAACAACGTGATCTCACCAATGCTCTTGTGGCTTAATGGAAGGTAATTAACACAGTTTAGCTGAAATTCAGTAGTGAGCCTTTCCAAAAATGCAGTCTGTTATACAACCCCAATTCCAATGAAGTTGGGACGTTGTGTAAAACATGAATAAAAACAGAATACGATGATTTGCAAATCCTTTTCAACCCATATTCAATTGAATACACTACAAAGACAAGATATTTAATGTTCAAACGGATAAACTTTATTGTGTCTTGCAAATATTCACTCATTTTGAATTTGATGCCTGCAACACGTTCCAAAGAAGTTTCCTATTAACAACACTCAATAAGCGTTTGGGAACTGAGGACACTAATTGTTGAAGCTTTGTAGGTGGAATTCTTTCCCATTCTTGCTTGATGTACAACTTCAGTTGCTCAACAGTCCGGGGTCTCCGTTGTGGTATTTTGCGCTTCATAATGCGCCACACATTTTCAATGGGAGACAGGTCTGGACTGCAGGCACGCCAGTCTAGTACCCGCACACTTTTACTATGAAGCCACGCTGTTGTAACACGTGCAGAAGGTGGCTTGGCATTGTCTTGCTGAAATAAGCAGGGACGTCCCTGAAAAAGACGTTGCTTGGATGTGGATATGTTGCTCCAAAACCTGTATGTACCTTTCAGCATTAATGGTGCCTTCACAGATGTACAAGTTACCCATGCCATGGGCACTAACACACCCCCATACTATCAGAGATGCTGGCTTTTGAACTTATCGCTAATAACAATCCGGACAGTCCTTTTCCTCTTTGGCCCGGAGGACACGACGTCCATGATTTCCAAAAATAATTTGAAATGTGGACTCGTCAGACCACAGGACACTTTTCCACTTTGCGTCAGTCCATCTCAGATGAGCTCGGGCCCAGAGAAGCCGGCGGTGTTTCTGGGTGTTGTTGATATATGGCTTTCGCTTTGCATGGTAGAGTTTTAACTTGCACTTATAGATGGAGGGACGAACTGTGTTCACTGACAATGGTTTTCTGAAGTGTTCCTGAGCCCATGTGGTAATGATGTCGGTTTTTAATGCAGTGCCGCCTGAGGGATCGAAAGTCATGGGCATTCAATGTTGGTTTTCGGGTTTGCCGCTTACTTGCACAGATTTCTCCAGATTCTCTGAATATTTTGATGATATTATGGACTGTAGATGATGAAATCCCTAAAATCCTTGCAATAGCACGTTGAGAAACGTTGTTCTTAAACTGTTGGACTATTTGTTGGACGCAGTTGTTGACAAAGTGGTGAACCTTGCTTGTGAATGACTGAGCCTTTCAGGGATGCTCCCTTTATACCCAATCATGTTTCCAATTAACCTGTTCACCTGTGGAATGTTCCAAACAGGTGTTTTTGGAGCATTCCTCAACTTTCCCAGTCTTTTGTTGCCCCCGTCCCAACTTCTTTGGAACGTGTTGCAGGCATCAAATTCAAAATGAGTGAATATTTGCAAAAAAACTAAAAAGTTTATCCGTTTGAACATTAAATATCTTGTCTTTGTAGTGTATTCAATGGAATATGGGTTGAAAATTTTTTGCAAATCATCGTATTCTGTTTTTATTTATGTTTCACACAACGTCCCAACTTCATTGGAATTGGGGTTGTAATAAAAGATGATTGTTTCATATTTTCATATTAGTCTATTGGTTTGGATGTGACATTCAGGTAGTAGATATTGACAACATTTTGCCAACGTACAGTGTCACAATGTCACATAGAGTATAACATTTTGCCTTATTTTTTATTGTTTAAAGAATATACAATAGAATAAGTAGATTCAATTAAGGCTTCACCAGTTCGTCCCAACCCTTAAATTTTATCCAAGCCACACCAGGTAGCAGCAGCTATCCTGACCTAGTCCTGCACTACCAAAAAAAGAAGTTCATAATTCATGTGTGCCAGAATTTGAAGTGGAGCGAAAACATCAGGCAGACACAGCCATGCTCGCTGGTTGGACGAGGTGTATAATTACCATAAAGTGTGGTATGATTCGAAAGGAGGATGGCAGAGACTAAAATTAAAGAGCAGAAGTAAAGAATATGAGGTAAGGCAATACTGTAAAACGACTGGCACCCCTAAACTGCTTTTTAAAAGTGACTTTGTGTCCTAACAATAGTTCTAGTGTCACATTGTCATAGCTGATTTTGCTTCGACATTACCCGCTTGTGGGCTCGTGAGATGGCAACAGAGGGAAAAGCCATCCTTACTTGGGGGTTGGGTTTTTGACGTCAGCTCTGTCTATAAACTCCAGTGCTCATTTGGGCTTGTCTATGTGTGCATGTATGTGTGTTTCCCCACATAGCCATCCAACCCATTGAGGCATTTCAGACTACAGTAGATCGCTGGTAATGGCAACACAAGTCTTTAAACCATGCACACTTTATTATTAAAATGTCTTGAGTACATTTAGTGTATATATTTTTTTTATTCAGGAGCATTAGAGCTTCATTGTAACAGTAATGTCATTGTGATTCTGTCAATACTGAACCCTCTTAGATCTTTCCCTTCTGAAATCAAGGATTCCTGCTAAGCATCTACACAATAGTATTACAATAGTACTGGGACATCCCCTCTAATTTTTGAATTCATGTTAACAGGTGTAATATGGCCAAAAGTATATGGACACTGACTGTAAGCTTGTTGGTCCTCCCATTTCAAAAACAAATGTAATTAAAATAGTGACCTCTATTGTAAAGCCTAAATAGCGACTACAATATCATATGTAATCATACAATTTAATCCATATTAAAAGTGGTGTTAAATTTACATATAGATAGGTGTTGCTTTCAGAATGATCTACTGTACAGGCTCAAAAGAATAGCTGTTATTGCAGAAATGAACACATAGAGGTCACTATATTCATAACTTTTGTTTTTAAAATGTGTTGACCAACAAGCTCATGGTCAGGTGTCCAAAAACCTTTGGCCATATTACACGTTAACATGAATTTAAAAATTAGAGGGGATGTTCCAGTACTATTGTCCATATCGTGTAGTGCAATTATCCTTGATTTCAGAAAGGACTATAAGGGGGTTCAGTACTGGGGAATGCATAACAGGAGCTTAAGTAACAAAGATTGCTCAACTGGCTAGTTTATGATGTGTGCAACAAACATACAGACCTGAATGAATGACCACAACATTTAAGGGAAATTGTTTTGGTCGCTTTGTTATGCTTTGAAAGACATTCTGGGTGGAAGCTTTGGGTCTGTTTTCCCCCTTAAATCCAAGATTTATTGCAAATTAATACAAATTAATGATGTATGATGTACATGGTCAATGTAAATGATGTCATATTAAATACTTCTATCCTGATTAAAGAAATGGTCTTTTCCAGGGTTTTTAAGTACTGGAGAGAGTGGCATTAATTCATTTAAATACAATTTGCTTACTGGCACCAAATGGATGTTTTCATGTTAAATTCTAATATATTTTAGAAAATAATATAACATAGCATATTTCTTTACCTCCACTGGTGTTTGGCTGTCATGGCTGTTTGGCTGTTTAAATCTACAGATTCCTCCTTTGTTAATTTTAACTGGTCTATGCTTGACACTATTGCTTAAACTATTTTTAAATAGAATCCATAGCTTTCATGTTTTAAATACTAGACTAAGTGACAATTCTAGGGGTTTTTGTAATGCAAGGACTGGGTGCTCACACTTACAGTGTAAATACCCTATCTTGTTTACATGAGTGCCAAGATGAAAAGCAAGACATTTCACATTGCTCACGCCTGACAAAAATAGTATGTCAATTGGGCATTAAAAATTGGGCATTTCAACCTTTGTGATGGCTGAAAATCCTATGTCATGTCATGTCCTTTACACTCAAAACCCTTTGAGGTAAAAAAAAAAAAAAAGTGTGTACTCGGCTAGCCCTTGTAGTTAAATCCTAGAAAATCCATTATGGTGTAAAACATCATGCTTCACAGTAGACGTCTATTCACAACCTACAGCATTTTATGACAAAGCATTTTTCACATTTACATTTTACATTTACATTTTCGACATTTAGCAGACGCTCTTATCCAGAGTGACTTACAGAAGTGCTTCCATAGTAAACATTAACTTACTCTAGTTTAAGTAGACAGCAGTTCAAGAACACAAATCTGCTGAAACCCTGTTAGAACCAAAGTGTTTTTTTTTTGTTGCAAGAAATGAATAAGAGCGTTAGTAAGTAATTAAGTACAAGTCAGCTTAAGAGCTTAGTAAAGAGGTGGGTTTTTAATCGTTTTTTAAAGACAGCAAGAGACTCAGATGTTTGGACAGACAGAGGAAGCTCGTTCCACCACTTGGGTGCCAGTACAGAGAAGAGCCTTGATGCTTATCTTCCTCTAGTCCTGGATGGAGGCTCAAGTCGAGCGAGACTAGAGGCTCGGAGGTTGCGTGGTACAGAGTGGGGTTTGATTAGACCACGAAGGTTGCTTGGAGCTGGTCCATTTTTGGCTTTGTAGGCAAGCATCAGTGTTTTAAACTGAATGCGTGCAGCTACAGGAAGCCAATGAAGAGAACGCAGCAATGGGGTGATGTGGCAGTGTTTAGGTTGGTTAAAATCCAGACCTTCAAATTGGCCCTTCACATACATTTGTTTATGTACATTAGTAGTTACTCATAGTATGTGTTGAATGCAACACATATAGGCAGACATTAGTAACTGTAATATTGGCCAGACAACTGGGTTGAATTTACATTTACATTTACATTTTCGGCATTTAGCAGACGCTTTTATCCAAAGCGACTTACAATTATGACTGAACACGATTTTTGAGCAATTGAAGGTTAGGGACCCAACAGTGGAAACTCGGTGGTGGCAAGGCTTGAACCGGAAACCTTCTGATTACTAGTCCAGTACCTTAACCACTAGGCTACAACTGCCCATCAAAAGCATCTACAATGGGCATGCAGGCATCAGAACTGGACACCAGAGCAATGGAAGATGGTTTCTCTGTTTTCTCCAAGATCACGAATGTCCAGATGCATAAGAACAAATGGCACCAGAGTGCACTGTGTACTGATCCATCTCACAATGTACAAAAGTACAGAAGGACCTGATGGTACTGTCCTGGTACCAGATACCACATAGCTTCTTCAGAGGTCTTGTAGAGAGTCTATGTCTTAGTAGGTTAAAGCTGTTCTGACAGCATATTAATCAGGTGATTTACATTTTCATTTTCTGTATTTAGCAGACGCTCTTATCCAGAGCGACTTACAGAAGTGCTTCCATAGTAAACATTTCATTTCTCAAGTTTTAGTAAGCAACAGTCAAAGAACACGAATCTGCTGAAACCTGTTAGAACCAAAGTGTTTTTTTTTTTTTTTTTTTTTTTTTTTTTTTTTTTTTTTGCACATTAGGTGATCCTAATGTTTTGGCTCATCAGTGTATTATAGAGTATATAGAACATAACTGGGCTTTGGGGATTGTTATGTAAGAGTGCATTTACATTGTACTTAGGAGAACAAAATGTACTTAACAGTTTATGGGTAAATATTATGGTTCCATCGTTTATTCGGCTGAATTAATTAACTTCTAATCCCATTCGGCATTTCACTACCTGATATTCACATGACTGTGTGGTTTATACGATGATAACTGTTCCATTGGCTCAGACTAAATGTGAAGGATGTGAGGTCAGTACCCACTCTTTTCTGAAGTACTATACACAATGAAGCTCAACTGTAATGAATAAGAGGTAGTGCTACCCACTTTCTCCAGTCCTTGTAATACATCTATTGGCAGAACATTCTTCACAGAGGTGGTCCTATCAGAGTGTAGAGAATGTAGTGTATATTAAAACTTATTTTGAGGAGATAATTGGCCCTTAGGATAATTGTTGTTTGTATGTGGGTATGTTTTGAATAAAATGTATTTGACAGTGTAGGGGTGTTTGTATGGCTTTGTAGTATATCCCGGGCACATTATGTCCCAGTCTCTTGAATGGGGGTGTAAACTAATAATCCCATAAGGGATTCCAATACCTAGTAGTCAAATGACACCATCACAAAATGCAGTACATAGTGGGGCATTCATCAGTGTGCAGTATGCATGTAGCCTATGTCAAGAGATGTCAGTGCCCAGGACACATACTTTTAGAAGTGCCATGCATGAGTGATGACACTCTATGAAAATAAATACAAACCAGTTTGTATAATACACCAACTGGTAAATTTAAGCGATTGTAGCAGTACCTAAAGGATGTAAACTACTTCAAAATCTGTTCAAAGAACATACCTGGATCTTAAGGATCATTGTTGTACCTGTTAGGGTAAATGACTGTTTGTATTACAGGGAACAAATTGTACCTGACACAGAAGAGGTGATTATTTATGGTTCTGAAGTGTATCCCATTTAAGACCCACTATACTCTTAAATAACATGCTCACTAGTTCAGGGGAACAGCATGTGCTAGTAGGGTGAATACATGGGTTTGTATGTGCGATTTCGTAGGTATATCGTATATGTGCGTTGAGCTCTCTAGCAGGTAAACAGCAGGGAGCGTCATTCACAAAAAAACAGTGATTTCTACTCTCCAGTCTGCGCTATAAATACGCCCGTGTGGCATATTAACGATCGGGTTGACGCAGCCAAATTTTAGCGCACACTGTGTACACACGCAGACAGGGCCGCTTCTCCCT